>NC_142772.1:48900698-49133198 GCF_988280905.1 Pimephales promelas
AATGGTGACACCAGAATAACAATATTCATGATTCTGAACCTAAAAATCTGATATATTTAAAATAATGTTGGCCACTTTTTACAGGTAACATAAGATATTTGGCATTATCAAGACCCATTTCACAAATATTCCCCCATTGCATTATCATACATTATATTCAACGTTTTATATAGTAGTTTAATGTAGTAATGACACTAAAACTCTGAAAACTTGAATTTTTTTCTCACACTATCCACGAGACATATTGTCACTATCCACGATACGTATTGTTGCTTTTTTGTATTGCGATATATTGTTACACACCCCTAGCGTTCACTCTTAGAAGAAAAGCTTCTATAAAGAACCTTAAAAGGTTATATCAGCGCTACGTATTTGGAACCCCTAAAAGGTTCTATACACTCTTAAAAAAAGGGTTCCTCTAGATTCTCTATAGAACCCTGTGGTTCCGTACTTGGCCAATAGAACCTTTTACCAAAAAAAAAATGGTTCTATATACATAGTTCCCACAGGCAAAAAAATTGTCACGTGACCTCCCCGGAGACGCCATCTTTGAGGGCAAAACCGCTGTGTTTACCATAGGCGTTTACAACGTTTTATCAGAGAATGTCGTTTTACAAACAAATATTTATGTCTGTTTATATTGTTATGCAAATCATGAAAAGACAAAGTGTAATAGATTATAAAGAGACTATTAAAACAAGACATAGAGAGGTACAATGCGAAAATTTCATTCATAAATGGTGTGTATCCTTATGCAACAAAAGAAGCACTGAGCACCGATTATGCAACTTTGCCTCAGATACAGTATTTTCATGTGTACAATTATCTGGTATTGGTGAGGAGTTTTTACACATGTGAGCAATTCCAAGCCTGGAAATCACTGGAGGTGTACGATCAGATTGACGTGGGGTTGGTTTGGTGACGTTTGCTCAAGTGCAATCAATAAGAAAAGTAACTTAAGTCATCATAGCAAAGTAGCATGATGCTAATCTGTCTATTAAAAAGCCATAGCCTGCACAACTAATTCCTATGTTCCCCAGTCACCGGTGATTTCTGTAATATGCATGTACTTGCGGGCGTCATGGTTCGGTGCATGAATATTAAAATAAATAACTCGCGTGCAATTTAATTAATGTAATAAATGAGGAACTACATTATACGCGGGATCTTTAGGGACATAATCTGAGATTGCAATGCTGGAATGTGAGATCAAACAGTGGAAACAATGTTGTTTTGTATGTTTTTAATACCTCGTCATTTTGTTCATACAGGACATTATTCAAACTGCAACGTGTTAACTTATATTTATTTACACTCGCAATAAAACACAACATTGTGCTTTTGTCAAACAAATTCTTGCGTGTTTTGAGTGAGTTTCTTTCCTGTTTATGCTCGCCAGCCATAATCTCCGTCGTTGTTCGGACAAAAGCTTAGTCTTCTCACATCCATATGGAGTCTAATGACGGGTATAGTGTAAAATCCCGATTTAACTGAACCTCCGGCACGATTTTATCATCCATTGACTCAGCAGGAGATGACCATTTTCACTTTATAGCACGAAACTCATTTCACTTCGTTCAACTCGTATTGCTTCTTCTTATGTTTTGCCCTAAGCAATGGCGCCGGGTCGGCAAATGCCCGTATGTTGTGACGTCATGTGGGAACTATGTATAGAACCATTTTGGAGTTCCATATATGAAGCGGGGGATGGAACCATTTCTGGTTCTAAATAGAACCATTTCGTGTTGGGTTTGGTTTTCTAAATGCGAATTTTGTCATTGTTTTGGATCACACTAGCTTCTAGATAACAGTAAAGCTAACATATTCACACTAAAAGCCAATCAATCAACTTTAACCCTTGTGCATCCTTGTGGACATTTTTGTCCTTTTCAGTTTTGTTTTTTTGATCACTTTGCCTGTGTTAAAGCTAACTGCAAAAAACTTGGCACAGGTGTGTATTTTTATTGTAATTTTACTATTTCACCGTCATTTTCAAAAAAAAATATTTTTTGCATTAGGTACAAAAAATACTCCCTCTCAGCACCTTTTGGACAAAAATGTCCCCATTGAAACCGCCATTTTTTAATCCCCGGTTCAGTTAACTATAAAATTATGCAATCTTTGTTAAGAGGCTTTCATTCTGATGGCAAGGCTTCAAAATTTTATTTTTTACTATTTTTTATCAGATGGTGCCATTTTTTTAAAGTTTGGCCAATAAAACAAATATCGCTTTATTCCTGTTTTCTGCTTCGGCATATTATAGAGCCAACTGGATAAATTATGCAACAATATTTGTGTGGATGTGTTGGTATGGATGTCAGAGTGTGTTATAAAAAAATATGTGTGTGTGTGTTTGTAATACTGAGAGAGAAAAACTGCAATCACTGTGAGCTCCAGTGGGGTTTTGCTGGCACCCAATGGGGAAAATATGTCACTACGCCCAAACAAACTGTTACCCAAAGCTCATTTTTTGAGATATCATCCTCAAATTTGGAACACAACCTATTTAGATTTATGGCTTTGATTTTATTGCAGTTTTGAGTTCAACCTGATTTAAAAATATATATATTTTTTATATAAAATATTTTTTATAAATAATTTTCATAAACTTATACCTATATAACTTTGTTTTGGATTTACTTATTATTATTTTTTTACTTCAGCAATAATCTGCAAAGGGTCTTCTTTAAAATGATACCAAACTTAAGTCTGTGCTCCAAAGCGTCACGTTTTTTTTATGACAGTTTTTTGACATGGACATTTTTGTCCTCTTTTTACCTATATGTGTAACTTTTTTAAATTGATGCACAAGGGTTAAACAGGGCACGTATTCAATCTCACTACTGGAAATGTAGATTCATAGATTCAGAGAAATGCATTGACACTTACTTTTTTACTTTTGATACGCAAACGAGTTCTTGTGTACTTCTACTCAACCTTTACAACTTTTACTTGTAACGGAGTAACATCTGACCAGTAGTTTCTGCACTTTCACTCAAGTAAGGAAGTTGTGTACTTGCGTTTGAGCACAAATCCCTCAGCGTTACACATGTTAACGATGTTTTAAACGTTCTCAGACGAGTGTGTGAAGCTGTGCTGGCGTCTTGTGTTGCAGAAGTTGGCAGCCGAGTGTCAGAGCGCCGGATACAGCGGCACCCTGATCCCGTATAAGTGTGATCTGTGCAACGAGGACGAGATCCTCTCCATGTTTTCCGCCATTAAGACGTTGCATCAGGGAGTGGACGTGTGTATTAACAACGCTGGTCTGGCTCACAACGAACCACTGCTCAGCGGAAGCACTGAAGGGTGGAGGAACATGATCGATGTGAGTATCAGCACTCCCCATGTCTGAGAGAAGCCTCAGGAGAGACTTGCGCTATTACTATAGTCGGAAAGTGTGTGTTTCACAAAAAATATGTACATTAAATGGATCAGAAGTGACATAATATGAAGCAGCACAATTGTTTTTAATGTTTCTTGAGCAGCAAATCATCATATTAGAATGATTTCTGAAGGATCATGTGACACTCAAGACTGTAGTACACACACTCACACACTTTTATTCATCATTTCTGCTCGCCTCTTCAACTGGTTTTAACCTCATCCTTCCCTCGGGTCATTTTGATCTGAAATGTTGAACATAAAACAAAAAAAATTGAGGGTTCGTCAAAGGGGCTCATCTTTTGTCGCACTTGAACCACGAATTTACAAAAAAAAAATGGATTTGAGGGGTTTTTTGGTTGAAATTAATTTGCAATTTGACCACTTAGAAATGTGAGGAATGCTTCAGGACACATATCAAAATTCAAACTAAAAATGCTAAAAAAAAAAAAAAAAAAAAAAAAAAAGATTTTATAATGTCCACGTGTGTCTGAATGCAGACTGAAGAGAACTGACTTTAGGACCCAGAGGAACAGCTCGAGGCCATCTAGTGGCAAGAATCATGAAATAACATGTTATATTATTATTTTCCCACCAGAGGTCGAGAAACACTCCAATGTTAGATATTTAGAGCGGAATTAAAAAGGTCAATGCGAGTTATTTTGAAATTAAGTTGAAATGTGCTTAAATTATTATTTATTGATTATTTATCAAATCTAGTCATTTAAAGGTAAAACAAAAATCTGCATTAAAAAAAAGAGAAAAAATATTATCAAGATGAAATGTACGGAGGCGTATTGCATTCACTTGAAGAAAAAAAATCTACTCTGTTTTTCTGAATTAACGAGTTAATTTTTCAAAATATAAGATTTAAAATAAGCTTTCTGGACACACAAAAAAAAAAGAAGTATAATTTTGACTTTGGCGTCGCTGCTAGAGCCACACTTTACTGTTTTTTGGGGTAAAATATGACCTGGATGTCACATGATCTGGATCTTTATCATCCATGTGCAGGTCAACGTCCTCGCTCTGGCCATCTGCACGCGTGAGGCCTACCAGTCCATGAAGGAGAGAAACGTGGACGACGGACACATCATCAACATCAACAGGTACTCCTGCTTCACTGAGCCTCAGACTATCTCCACTTCGCTAAAATAGTGATCATGGCATCAAGGTCCCGCCCACAATCCTCATTCGCAAGCACAGCTGTCAATCATGACGGTATACGCCTATAGAACTACATATAACTAAATTATTTGAAGTTTGAATTTGGGGCTCATGTCCCATCAGATTCCATGGAGAGGGGGCGGGGTTTATGACATGCACTGCAAGCGGCCACCAGGGGGCGATCGAGACGCTTTAGCTTCACTTGCTTTGAGCCCTTTAACAGCACACACACACAAGTCACATTTATTTATACAGCGCTTTTTACAATACGGATGGTTTCAGAGCAGCTTTACTGAGATAACACACAATGAAAAGACACACACACACACACCTGAGGCTGTTGTTGATCTTGTCTGCAGTATGGGGGGTCACAGGATGGTGCCCAGCGCTGACGAACACTTTTACTGCGCCACCAAATATGCTGTGACCGCCATGACAGAAGGATTGAGACAGGAGCTACGGGAGGCCAAAACACACATACGAGCCACGGTGAGCACACACACACACACACACACACACTCACGCATTCCACACACGCAAACCAGGTCTTGACCCTCAAACAAGCCTTTAAAGGCTCTCGGAAAGTGAGGATTGGCCAATATGTCGTCAGTCTGACTCACACCGCTCCACACACTCAGCTTTATTTCTACAACACACACCGTTTCAAAGCTACGGAGGCGTATTGCATTCACTTGAAGAAAAAAAATCTACTCTGTTTTTCTGAATTAACGAGTTAATTTTTCATGAGAAAAAAAAATTGCTCTGTTTTTCTGAATTAACGAGTTAATTTTTCATGAGAAAAAAAAAATTTGCTCTGTTTTTCTGAATTAACGAGTTAATTTTTCATGAGAAAATTTTTTTTTGCTCTGTTTTTCTGAATTAATGAGTTAATTTTTCATGAGAAAAAAAATTTTTTTGCTCTGTTTTTCTGAATTAACGAGTTAATTTTTCATGAGAAAAAAATTTTTGCTCTGTTTTTCTGAATTAATGAGTTAATTTTTAATGGAATTTTTTTTTTTTGCTCTGTTAAATTAACTCATTAATTCAGAAAAACAGAGCATTTTTTTTCTCATGAAAAATTAACTTGTTAATTCAGAAAAACAGAGTAGATTTTTTTTCTTCAAGTGAATGCAATACGCCTCCGTACAAAGCAGCTTTACTGAGAACATTATGAAAATGTTCACTCAATTAACAATCACATACACATTTATACAAACACACTCATACACACACTCATTTTTTCCAATTGCTAACACAGTAAAATGACATGCACAGCACAATTCTTTAAACGGACACACAGAGAGCAAAACTTCTTCTCAAGTTTCCAAAAGTCGAAACACATTTTCTGCTTTACACACATTTTGCATTTCAAAATGGCACTTTTTAAATGCACTGAACACAGTTCTCTGCATAAGACACAACAATCTGACATAAAGTCACATGTTTGCCATTTCTAAACACTACCATTCAAAATGACACTACATGAGTGTGTAGGGTGTCCACCATCAAACAAACCAAATGTGGGACAATTATAAGTTTGTGTGGGACAATGGGACATGTAACACTAAAACATACCCTGAAACTGTTATATAATGTCTATCTAACTTGATCAAAACATTTATATTCTGCCTTTTAGCTGATAAAAATGATTTGTTCTTTAGTCCCTTCCAGAAAAAACATCTTTACTTTACATTTCATTTAAATTCAACATCACTGAGCCCAAAGGCAGCAGGAATCATGTATAATATAAATATTTTAGAAACAGTTCTGACCAACTCCAACAAAAATCCAACAAAATAAGCAATGAACAAATAAAATATAAAACAACATGAAATTAGATAGACAGTCCTATATATTAAGAATATATTAAAAACCAAAAGCAAAAACTTTCATATTTTTAGAAAGAATTTGAATTAAAACAACCACAACAGGTTAAACAACAACAATAATATTCCGTTAAATTAAAATTTTAATTTACCGAATTATCCATTTGTTTTCCGACATATGGAACGAATCACCGGTCCACATTTTGATTGACAGCTGTCACAACCTACGAGTAACCGTGTTTACTCCTTTCTTTTCAACCATTGGATAGTATATAAAACACAGCTGTTGTATTTGTAGGCTACTTATGACGAAATGCTTTCTTAAAAAGGCAAAAGAACGCATGCACGTTTTCTTAATATGATAATTAAAAACTAAATGCGGGACATTTCCTCAATATGCGACGTGCGGGACAAGCGGTGAAAATGCTGTGCAGTACAACGCAAAGCGGGATTGGTGGTCACCCTATTACATGTGCCATCTGGCCAAACACCTCAAGGGTTAATTGTTAACACTTCAATCAGGATGTAAGCACTATAAAAACTATAAAACTATAAAAAATATTTTGGTAACATTTTACAATAAGGTTCATTAGTTAACATTAGTAAATGCATTAACTAACATGAACTAACGATGAGCAATGCATTAGTTAAAATGTTTATTAATGTTAGTTAATATAAATACAGCTGTTCATTGTGCGTTCATGTTAGTTCGCAGTCCATTAACTAATGTTAACTAATACAACCTTTGTAAATGTATTAGTAAATGTTGGAATTAATATTAACTAAGATTAATAAATGCTGAAGAAGTATTTTTATTTATTTAATCAGTTTAAAGTTACAGGGACCATGCACATTAATAAACGCTTGCGTAAATGTGCCAGTTTAGCCATCTTGGCTAATTTTCAACTGTAGTCACTGGGCAGATGTAATAACCGATAAAATACATTCAAACTATCAACAATACTTATACATACATAGAAGCTCATAAAATACATTCAACAAGAACAACAAATCAAAACATGATTAAATTAAAACATTATTGTTCACATATTGTACATGTTAACTAATGTAGTTAACTAATATTAACTAATGAACCTTATTGTAAAGTGTTACCAATATTTTTTTTTTACTGTAATATATTTTCTGGAAGTTTCTTTTTCAGTTTACTGTTTTTTGTTAGAATTTTTAGTTTTCAGTCCCATGTAAATATTACTTGTTTACTGTAGTGAAAAAATACAAGTTTCAACAGCATGTGTGTGTCTGCAAATATTTCTGTGATTGTGAACAATCTGATGCATATTTTAGTATTATGGCAAAGCATACTAAAGATAGGAGTGCTTTTTTTTTATTATGCCCAACAGTGTGTCGTTGTTTAGGCACAAATCTGTGTGTGCCAGTTCATGCAAAAGTTTGATTTTGATAATGCTGTGTGTCGTTTCGGTTGCAGGATATATGAGCTATTTTGTGGTTTTGTGAATTGTGTTAAGTATTTTGATAAAACCAGACTAGTTTGCAAAATTGTGTGTTAGCAATTGGGAAAAAACTGTAAACACACTCATACAAACTCACACACACACACACACATGCTGGTATGCATACAGTAATTCCGATCATGGACTCCCATACAAAGGAGCAAATAATTAATTAAATAATAAAAAAAAGGAAAATTACGTCAAAGATGAAATGTTTTTAAAAGATGAAATCACAGTAATATTTCTAAACCCGTCGTTGTCCGTTTCCCCAGAGTATATCTCCTGGAATAGTGGAAACTGAGTTTGCCTTCCGGCATCACAACAGCGACCCAGAGCGAGCTGCGGGTGTGTATGAGAGTATAAAGGTAAAGAGACAGCATGTGTGTGTGTGTGTGTGAGATTGTTTATGAATGTGTGCGTGCATGACGGAGTGTGTGTGTGTGTGTGTGTGTGTGTGTGTGTGTCTTCATGCGTGTCCAGCTTTTATTCATTTCCAGGATATGAATTCTTGATATCAACAATTAAGTTATTGAGATCAACAATTAAATTCACCATAGGCTGCCATTCAAAACCAATTGTTGATATCAAGAATTGATTTCTTACTAGTTGAAATTCTATCAGAAATACAATTATTACTAGTAAAAACCTTTATTTTTGATATCAAGAATTCAATTGTTACTAGTTGAAATGACTATTCTTGATATCCACAATTGAAATGCTACTAGTAACAATGATTTTTACTAGTGACAATTTTTACTAGTGACAATTTTAATTTCTGATATCATGAATGTGACTGTTACTAGTAAGAAAGCCATTTTAGATATCTGAAATAATATTGATATCAGAAATACATTTTCAGATATCGAACATTATAATTTTTACTAGTAACAATTGAATTGTTGATATCAAGAATAGACATTTAAACTAGAGACAATTTAATTATTGATATCAGGAATTCACATTTTTACTAGTAACAATGCAATTATTGATATCAAAAATTATATTTCTACTTCTTGATCTCAACAATTCATTTTGAATGGCAGCCTATGGTGAAATTTCACTAGTGAAAATACAATAAAGTGCCGAAGCGATGACGTCACTTTGTAGGACAACTCGGAAGCTAGCGGCGCATGGGGCTCCCTCGGTCGAAAAGCAATGCATTTTCCCCATAGACTTTTGGAAAATCGCAAAAAATAAGATCTGTGTTCAACAAAGAGTTGCGACCCTTACACACGTTTTGTCTAGCAAGATAATCTTTACAAGTTAATCCAAAATGTATACATTTTGAAGCCTATATAAAGATTTTAAAAAACACAATCGGACACAATAAAGTTTAAAAAAACCACAAGCAGGTTATAACTGTGTGTTATGTCATAGATCAAAACTTGAAAATATTTAGAGGATTTGTTCACCACAGACCTTATTTCAGGCGATTTAGCACAAACCCATTCAAAAATCCCATAGGCTTTAGAGCGAGGGAGCCGGGAGTGCTAAAATGCTGCTAACTCACTTCCGCGTTTTGGCCTACAGAGTGACGTTGTAACATCGGCACTCTATTACAGATATCAGCAATTAAATTGTTGATATCAATAATTCATATCCTGGAAATGAATAAAAGCTGAAACGGCTTGCCATAGTGTCACTGCATCACTTATGTTTTCCGTCTTCAGTGTCTGAAAGCAGAAGACATCGCGAATGCCGTTACGTTCGTCCTGAGCGCGCCCGCTCATGTTCAAGTGAGTCCTCGATAAATATACACGCACACTACCTGTGTTTATTGATCAAAAATACAGTACAAAAGTGATGCTATTCTAATGTAAATCATAAATTCTCATTTTTTGTGTGAACTAACCCTTTAACTCGTATGTTTATCTCTGTGAAACGGCCTTTGTTGTTAAAAGCGCGCCTTTTCTCCTCAGATCGGTGACGTGCAGATGCGGCCGGTGGAGCAAGTGTCGTAGGAGGGGGAGCGGCGCCCCCTGCTGGACAGAACGTGCACTACACCTCGTTTTAAAGAACTGGATGAAGGGAATTTGGGTTTGCAGATCATCGGGTAGCATGCGAGAGCGTCCGGAGGACCTCTGGGTAAATGTACAGACACACACGCTCTGCTGCCGCGGTCTCAAACACAAGGGGAACTCGGCCTTTCAATGCGGAAACTGGAACAAAAGATGAGAAGTGTTTCTGTTGGACACTGTCATCTGTGAACGCTCATACAGAGATGAGTATGCTATGAATTGCACATCATTTTGCTCTTTTTTATTTTATTTGTAGGTCATATTGCATATCTGTTTGAGAGTGTGTGGCGATCGGTGCGGGTGATGTTAATTACTGTAGTCAAACTTGAATTGTGTGTAGATGTGGTTCTGATACCGTATTTACCGTGGACTATACCGTGCGTTCCTCGAGGCTCCAGCTTTTATGAAATGAAATCAAGCGCATGATTTTCCTAAGAGAGATGAAATGATTGCAGACACACTCCACAACAGGAACCCGATCAATGTTGGTCTTTACACTGAAGGGATGACACTGGCGTCGAGGACACTGAAATAATACTTATATACTAAACATGATGATTTATGGATTATGGATAAATTCCTTTCTCAAAAAAAAAAAAACGTCTCAAAAAAAAAAAAAAAAAATCCAAAACTTGATCTTTTCGGTTGAACTCTTTTATATTTGGGTAAATATAATCTTAATTTAACTATTCAGCAAATATGAAATAAATATTAAATAAATGAAATTCTCATGAAACCTGTCCAGTTCACATTTGCATGAAAATTAAGGACATTTATTTGTGACATTTTTTCATGGAAAGAATGTTTTCCCTCAATTCTAATTATTATAATCCAATAAAAGAGGATTTATTAATCATGGTAGTATGTGTTGTGCATATTTTATGTTTTCAAAAAAAAAAAAATCATTAATTTTTTCTTTAATTTTTAATATAATTACAAAATAATGTATTGGTATATTTTAAACTAAAGTATTTAATATTGGTTGTATTTAACATGGCAGATTTAATCACTTAACGAAAAATTGTTATTAAATAATTTTCTTTAGTTTTTAGGGTGAACTGTGACCTTGGACATGTTTCCGTGAGATTCACACACACTTTAAGGGTGAAAACACACAATCGAGTGTTAATCTGAAGGGATTCTGTTATAATGTATAAATCCACATGAACTCTGGCCAATGTTAACGCTATTTGGTTTGTATGTTTTTAGCATGGATTAATTATGAATTTGCATGAATGTCAGCTTTTAACTCTTATAAAAACTGAAGATGTACAAATAAGGAACTATTACTGTAAGTAAGGGCCAGTGTTGATCACAGTGAGGTTAAAGTTCAGCGCCTGACCCTGAAGAGGAAGGGTTTTATCTCATGTTGGCCTGTCCTTCAATCATCACGCCCAGAACGCTGATAAAACGCCTGATAATGACAATAAAACACAGTGGCCACAACTAATGACTCGTCCTTTTTTTCTTGCCTTGGTCTCCAAAACAGAAGAGTTTGAGATGTGTTTTTTTGAGTCGCTATATTTTATTGAGAGAGAATAACTTTGTTGATGTACGTTATGCCAAAATAATCCATTAGATCAATCAGAGCACTTGTCAGAATCAAATAAATCACTCCTTTTTGGTGATATTTTGCAATGTAAGCATATTTTTCTGACGTATTACACTGTAGGAAATTGTTACTTGGTGCCACGAAAAAAACTTTAGTATGTTTTTATAATATTTTTAGCCATATCTCTAAGTCATGTTCCAAATTTGAAGTCGATGTCACAAAAAATTAAAGTTCCCATGAGATTTTGTTTAGGCGTAATACCAAACACAGCCACCGGGTGACATGCAGTCCATTGAATTTAATTGTATGCATTCAAATTAATACATTTATGTTACAAAATATGGAACCTTGAGACTCGATGTGTTTTGTCAAGATTTTGATTATAAATTATGATGGGTAAAGACACTTGACGGCGTGTTTCTTGAAACATAAAAGCCTCGAATGCCATTATATTACTATATTTTGCTTCTTTTTTTGTGCAACAAATGTTATCTCTTTGGATTTATGTTATTTATTGCTGTTTATTGTTAAAACAAGAAAATATAATTTTTGTTCAAATGAAAACCTGAAATATTTAATAGCATACGTCAATATATAAAGAAGATTCAATATACAAAACAATTTTATTTTGATTATTTTTAAATAAATCAGTATCACATGTCATATTTTCATCTTTTTTGCCCTTAAGTGACATATCAACCATTTGTTACAGGCCGATATTTAAAAAAATGATGGGATGTGTTGACAATAAATGCATTGAGTGTGGTTATAGCGACATAAGGAGATCAGAAATGCAAATGTCCTTTTCTTGGTGCAGTTAATGGGTTTATTTAAATGATCTCAACATGAAATTATTGTGTTTTATTGTGCAATTTATACTCAAAAATGCCACTACTAAACCTACCCTAATCAACCCCTGCATATCATATGCATATTAAAACTCATTTTTGTGTATAAATTGCACGATAAACACACTGCGTGCTATAGTGACGCATTTAGTGTGATCGGGTTGGTTTTGTAATGCACAAATATATAGTAAACCTTAAAAGTGTGTAGGATTCAGGAATCTCAGCCAAACTGTAGATCTCTTTCCCATCAGTTCCAGCGTTTCTCATCTTTTTCACAAAACTTTACCCCAGGATACTTTGTTGTATAAAAAACTGAACAACATAATATATCAAAAGAATTTTATTCTAGTGTAAAGCATTCTTTTTTTTATCAAAACTTGTGGATAAGTTTCATAAAAAAGCAACATTTCCAACTAAAAGCTGAGAAAAATCACGTTTCTGTCTGGACATTGATGATTTCATTATACAGTTTTTGATTGATATGCTGTTTAATGATGATTGTGTTATTTTAAATCGCTTGTTTCTACTTCAGTCTTTTCAGGAGATTCAGTTCTAAGTACAAAATGGGCTCTATCATAGTGGAGATAAATATTTCGGCTGATATGTCAGACAGATCTTCATGGTTTCCAGTTGACTGGATTTGATCAGTCTTGTTGTGATCCAGTGATCCAGTGTCAGGTTTAATAAGTTCATAAGTTAGTCTAGATGGATGTTTTCTTTTCAGAGCTGATGATGGCGATGTTGGGGATCACCTCCAGAACGGCTCCTTTCTCCTGGTAATACGGGCTCTCAGAGTCCTCGTCCAGAGAGAACGGAGTGACCGACTGTTTTAGTTTCTGAAACCAGAGAAAAGCACAAAGTCTGATCATATCCAACGTACTGGAATCACTCACTCTAAAAAATGCTGGGTTGTTTTAACCCAATTTTGGGTAAGATATGGACAAACCTAGCCATTGGGTTGCATTTTTAAATTACATTTTTAACCCAATGGCTGGGTTTGTCCATAGCAATTTATGAAATGAGTGAAAATTGATTCAAACATTTTGAAGTAGAAAGACTGAAATAGTATTTCCTTGTAAAATGTACTCCACACTCTAAAAAATGCTGTGTTGTTTTAACCCAAATTTGGGTCAAATATGGACAAAAACAACCGTTGGGTTAAAATATCATTTCAAAATATAACCCAATGGCTGGATTTGTCCATTTGTGACCCAAATTTTGGTTAAAACAACCCAGCATTTTTTAGGGTGCAGTAGGCTAATCTGTCTATATATATATATATATATATATATATACACTCTAAAAAATGCTGGGTTGTTTTAACCCAATTTTGGGTAAAATATGGACAAACCCAGCCATTGGGTAACATTTTTAAATTATAATTTTTACCTAATAGTTGGGTTTGTCCATATTTTACCCAAAATTGGGCTAAAACAACCCAGCATTTTTACACTCTAAAAAATGCTGGGTTGTTTTAACCCAATTTTGGGTCAAATATGGACAAACCCGAAATGTTGGGTTAAAAATGTAATGTAAAAATTTAACCCAACGGCTGGGTTAGTCCATATTTGACCCAAAGTTGGGTTAAAACAACCCAGCATTTTTTAGAGTGTAGAGTGTATATTAAAGATAGTTTTTTATTATATATTTGTTTTAAACTATCTTTTTTTTTTAATATATATTTTTAAAAATACTATACACTAATTATATATTTTTTTTACTGGATAGGCCAAATATTCTTAAACATTTAACTTCTGACTTGCCTTTCAACATTTTGAGGACAGTATTTTTTGATCACAAGTGACAGTAAAGACATTTATAATGTTACAAAAGATTCAATTTCAATTAATCAAATCTGTTCTTTTTAACTTTCTAAGAATCCTGGAAAATAAAATGTAGCAGTTTCCACAAACACGTGAACTGTTTTCGATGCCGATAATGATCATCAATGTTTCTTGAGCATCAAATCATCATATTAGAATTATATTAGATCTAAATAATTGAATTTGATCATTAGGATTTGAGTAATTCAGTAATTCAGCTTTGATCACAGGAATAAATTATAGCCTACTTTACTATATATTCACATAGAAAACAGATATTTTAGATTATAATAATATTTCACTGTTTTTGCTGTATTTTTGATCAAATAAATGCAGCTTTTGTGAGCAGAAGAGACGTCTTTTGAAAAAACTTTAAAAAATCTTTCCAACCCCAGACGTAGAAATAAATGCTTCTCCAGCCATTAAGCTTTTGGAAGGTGGAGCGGAGAGAGTGTGTGTCCAGTACCTGAGCGAAGGACCCGGGCAGAACCCAGAGTGTGTGAGCGGCCGCTAGAGGGATCCAGATGATGGACGCCAGAGCGATGATCCAGCCGACAGCCTGAGCCCACGGCGGGTACACGTAATCCTCGTATCGAGCGGGTTTAAACTGGATCACGGAGAACACCAGGATCACCTGGACACACACACACACATCTCAGTTCCAACACAATCCATGTTGGGTTTTCAAGCCCATCACTGTCAGTAAGAGAGAGATCGCACTCACGGTTATCAGAACCGGGCAGATGACCCACCAGCACACCCTGAAGAAAATGTTGGGTTTGTTTCCCGTCATCTCGATTAAATTACTGGACAGACGATTTACACCTATCAAACACAGCTCAGGTTAACCAAGACTGCGCTCTTTTACACTTTTGTTTTGTTGAACGGCACAATCCATCAGATGTTTCTCACCATAGATCCAACAAACACCAATCACTTCAAAGAACGCCAGGAACATGATGGACACGATCGCTGTGTAATGATCCATCAGCTGGAACACGTAAATCCCGACCTGAGGCAGAAGATCATTAACTTTAGCAGACATCTGCTTTACACACATAAATGCATCTGCAATCGTTTATATGAAATCATAATGATTTTTTTTATTTTGTAAAAAATTGATATGTAATACTGATTTTTGACCACAGGAAGAACAGCACTCATAAGATAGCTGATTGTTGGATCAATAAACAATTCAATTCAATAATGAATGCTTTATTAAAGTAATGCAGTAAAAATGTATTTAAATATTATTTAAGATTTTCTAAGCATAAAACAAATTTAAAACAAACTGTTTTAGGCTAAAACAAATTGACGTCAAGCACAACTAGGCTAAAGGCTATGCAATAAGTTGTGCTTGGCGTCAATTTGTTTTATTATTTGTAATAACGCAATCAAACATGCCAAATTGTGCCGATATAATTTAAAACAAAAACTTTAATTATTTAAATTTATTACACGGCTCTGTGGAATACTTGAATCTGATTGGTCAATGGCGCTGAACACACAATCCCAGGGTCACTGACTGAAGTCAGCGTTATACGCTCGCTAGGAACGATTTTTTCTTCGTGGAAGTTTTGCATTTGGTGAGTAATATGTGACAACATTATAACATAATAACATTTCGCAAAAGTAATATGTGCGCGTGCGGCTTTTGATTGTGTGCGCGCGGATCTCATTTCCTCTCGCGAGCATTTTATTTCCTCTCGCGATTATTGACATTATGATGCCGCCATAGGTGAGCTAATAAAAAAGCTAATAAAACTCAGTCGAATCAATATTTTGTGTAGAGTTATTTAATTATGCCATCCTCGTGAACTCGCTCTCTCTCTCTTGTTAATACAAACGCCGCGGCGGCCATTTTGTATTATTGTGATTATTACAGGTACGATTTTAAAACAGTTTAATCTGAAATTAATATCTCGTATCCCCATAATTACTTATGTGGCGAAATGCTGTGTAATAAGTGATATAACTGTACACCGAATCTCCAGACATTACTTTTGTAGATTAATGTATACAAACACAAATATTATTGCATATTAAACAACACAATTTAAATGCAAGTGTCATTTATTTAAAAATAAATCGTTAACAGTAAATCACTGCAGAGTGCAAAGGTATTTCTAATTTATTTGCTTCTAAGCAAAGAACGATGTACATTTGAAACTCTGTAAAAGTTCATTTATTTCAGTAATTCAACCTAAAAGGTGAAACTGATATATTATATAGACTAAAATACATGCAAAGTGAAATATTTCAAGCCTTTATTTGTTTTTTTATTTTATTTTTTAAATTATAACAAATAAAGGCTTGAAATATCTCACTTTGCCTGTAATGAGTCTATATAATATATTAGTTTCACCTTTTAAGTTGAATTACTGAAATAAATGAACTTTAATTTGCACCATATTCTCATTTTTCGAGTTTCACCTGTCTTGAATGACGTGTTTCGTGATTTCGAGTGTGAGATCGAGCAGTAAGTGATGCTGCAGTTCAACCGGTGTCCATTAAAAGAGTTTCTCAAGTCTACATAGAGCACCTGTAATGTTAGTAGCCTATAAAAGCTGAAAGTCAAATAAAGTAAAAGTGATCATGTGACCTGCATGACATTGGGGATGCCCATGAGGAAGGCCGCACCGCAGACGATGAGCACAACGAACTCCTTGCGTTTGAGGTACCTCAGGATGGGTTTACTGTAACTGTCCAACAGACTGGTCACCATCACCTCCACCATGGCAAACTACACAACAACACCAACAACAACAACACAAGGTAAAGTTCAACCGTGTGTTAGCTAAGATTACTCCAGAAAACATTCATGCGTGTGTTGCTTAATGTTTTATCATGACAGTGAGATGAACAGAGTGAATGAACAGCTCGCTTTTATAAATCACAGATCATTTAACGTTTTCTTCAGTCATGATGTAATCCTCCCAAAGACATGGCTTCATTTTACTCCAAAATACAGATAAATTATGAAAATTTTGGCTAATTTTCGAAAAGTGTCCCGCCAATAAAATCCAATTCCCAAGCACACAATTATAATAATATTGTCATTGTAATTTTATGTAGCCGATACGACAGACTTGCACTGAACTGAATTTTCTAATATTTCAAGCAATTCAAAATTATCATGATGAATCTGAAGGGTCTCAATTAATAAATAATCTATTATTTATCGCTTTAATATATCAGCCAAATTTTCTTATCGGGCCAATAACAATAACATCAAAAATTAGCATATTGGCCAATACCCATATGGTGGGTGATATATCTATGGGGCACCGTTTGTAAAGCGGATCACTCTGAAAAATAACAGCAACATTTTGTCACATTTAGCTTCAAATTATGTTTAAAAAACTGGTATAAATTTTTGACGGTCACTTTTTTAGCACATTTACATCTATAGCTATTTGTCAACTTAGAGATATTTTAAATAGTTCAATCTAAATATTAAATTTTACACTTAAATGTTAAATCTAAATATCAAATCTAAATTTTAAATCTAAATATAAATGTTAAATATAAATCTAAAAATTTAATCTAAATATAAATGTTAAATATAAATATACATATATATCGTACATCACAAATATAAATATTTTGCATTTTAAAAAAAAGCTTGATTCTTTTGATCATTTAAAATACAGTAACATTCTGTATAACTGTTCTACAGTAAAATACAGTTCATTTTACAGTTAAATACTGTGTAATTGTCTAACAGTGCACAAGCAATGTTTAATCGTGTATTATAACAGGAGCAAATACAAGCAGCATTAAAGAAAATAAAAGCAGATCATGTGACCTCGTCTCTTGTTATGCATTAAAACCTTGACCCACTTTTGAATGCAATAAAAATGATAATCATTTTAGCATAATATAACACGGGTCACAATAAACGGGTGTGTATAGGTAAAAAGTGTGTTCATGAGACCTGACTGTCGAGGCCGAGGCAGAGTAACATGAAGAAGAAGAGAACGGCCCACAGAGGAGCGACGGGCATCGTCACAAAGGCTTGTGGGTAAACCACGAACACCAGACCTGGACCTGCACGGAGAATTATTATAATATTCAGATTTAACGCAAATGCAATAATTATGATATGCACCATCCAGCAGATTTATCAATGCCAGTTCTTGGATGCAAGACGTAAATTACCCACCGTCCACTGCGATTTCACTGACGGGCACATTCTGCAGATGAGACATGTAGCCGAACGCAGAAAAAATGACAAATCCAGCGAGAATACTAGTCAAGGAGTTTGTGATGGAGATGGCCAGAGTATCTCTACAGTGACGGGAATAAAAAAGCATGAATATGAGATTACACTGTAAAAAATATGTTCAAGGTTTGTTATCGCAACATATTTTCTTTTGTCAAATCAACTTTATAATAATTTATTTAGTTGAGATAACTTATTATTTTGAGTTTCTGATGGTTAAATTAATCTCCTTCATTGTATTAACTCACTTTTTCCAGTTCAATCAACTTAAAATTTTAAGGCAACCCAGGTTACTTACTTTTTTAAGTTAAACCAACAATATATCTTTTTACAATTTAGTAATCACAACATTTTTTCTTTTGTCAAATCAACTTAAATAATTTATTTAGTTCAGATAACATATCATTTTGAGTTTCTGATGGTTAAATCATTCTCCTTCATTGTATTAACTCACTTTTTCCAGTTCAATCAACTTAAAATTTTAAGGCAACCAGGTTACTTACTTTAAGTTTAACCATCAATATTTTTTTACAGTGTAATGAATATCTTATTTAATTTCTATCTGCTCACTGATGATATAACATTAAACACATGGCAGTATAAATTAACGAGAGCAATAAATGAATTAGGCCTATCACTGTGAACTTCGCTCTATAGAGCGATACAACTAGATTTTATATAACTTTCAGGAAAGTAGATGGTGTGTTGCATGCAACCAGATGGAAATGATGATAATACGATCTTCTCTCACTTGAGGATATTGTTGTTGAAGTTGTTGTAGCTGGACATGGCCATCAGCGAGCCGAAGCCGATCCCTATAGAGTTAAAGATCTGAGCCGCCGCATTAATCCACACCTAAACACACACACATTACACAATGTTAATATGAAACACAGTCAAACAAACATAATGTGTAACTGGACGACAACGAGCATTGTCTCACACACACACACACAGTTTTCATTTCTCAATCATTCACATCCATCATTCGTTTTTTTAAAGAGGGCTGCCAAAGGTAAGCCTGTTTTGGTTAAAAATTAAATAGTCAATACATCATCGATCTTTCTTTCAACGCATGTTTTTGTCTTGCTCTGATTTACATAAGGCTGCTATAAGCAGGCCTATTTATATAACTCGCTATATTTATATGACTAAATAACGTGGGAAATTGCCCTCAAATTTTTTTTTTTTACATTTTATTTTTTTTGCATTACAATTATTCCATTTAAGTAAAATAATTAATAATAAATAAATAAAAATACAATAAAAATAGCTAGCCACGGAATACATAAATAGTATGTTGCACGCAAAATATTGCTTACTCGTCCATGTGTGTCTCGTCATATCTGTAAAGTAAAGTTGTAAATTTGTGTTTGTGTGTGTGTGTGTTTTAATGCTGAGAACAGGATACACAATACAAAAGTGAAAGCATACATCACATAATATCAACCAAAACAATAATTTAGGAGACAATAACAAAAATAAATAAAATAAATTAATAATAAAAAAGAAGTATACAGGGCAATTAAATCACTTAAAAAGGTTGTGTGTGTGTGTGTGTGTGTGGCAGAGATCATCACGTCACAACAAGCGAGAACGGTTGACATGGAGCCGCCAAATCTCAACCGCTAGAGGGCCAAAAGTGAACATTAATGCAGTTAAAGACTGCAAAAAACTGTTTGTTTGTAAATGTATTAAACATAAATACACTATAAAAAAAATCTTACTTAGCATGTTTGTCTTGTTTTTCATTACAAATATCTAAAATTTCTTAAATCAAGATTAAATCACTGTTTAAAACAAGAACACGAATCTGCCAGAGGGGTCAGAAAAATAAAAATTTCCCTTTGAAGCAAGTGTATTTTCTGACCTCATAGTAGATAATTATTCTTGTTTTAAGCATAAAGTCTTACACATTTTGTTTCATAGGCTACATTTTTCATAGAACAAGTCATTCCAACACGATCTTATGAAGGCGCGTTTATTCCCGTGAGATCGGATTGGTTTATACCACGAATTTTTTTTTCTCGTGCTATTTTATACGCCAAAAATGTTTTTTGCGTGCAGATGCTATACGCACTGTAATTCACTTGGGTAGGATTAGGGGAGCGCGTGCGTATTACACGCCAAATAGTGCGTATCATATCCACGTGAAAACTGCTTATCATATACAAGCAAAAACTATTTTTGGCGTATAATTGACGCGAGAAATTAAATTCGTGGTATAGATACGCACTTTCATTCATGATTTAAGGATGTTCGTACTATATCATATATAGGCTTACTAACAAATGCACTGCTTTTTGTGCGTCAAACTAATCATTTGAACTACAAAACAGGTGTTATTTGAATGATAAATGACTGTAATCCGCCATATGTGTGGTTTACCCGCACCTCCACATTGAGGAGCTTGTCCCACTCGGGGATGATGAAGAAGCGGATGCCGTCGATGGCTCCCGGAAGCTGCACGTTATTGATCAGCAGAGCCAGGAGGATCACGTATGGAAACAGAGCGGTGAAGTACACAACCTGTGACCAACATGTGCAAAGATCAACTTACTGACATAATAAACATGGAACATCTGGAGAGAAATACAAATAAAAGGATAGTGATTAAGGATAAGGTGAGTTTCGTTGTCATTCAAATAATATATAATTCAGTGCATGACTATGATTTATGTATTTTCCATCTGTTCTGAATTTGCAGTAATGTATTAGCATGGCATTTAGGAGAAGGTAACATGATAATATCATGATGCTCTTGGGGAAAAAAACACATAAATGGGTAAATAAAAAATTTGACTCTCCGACTCCGACTGTGTGTGCTCACCTTCCCGGTGGATTTGACCCCTTTAAAGATGCAGAGGTAGACGAGGATCCAGGCCAGCAGAAGCAGGAGGAAGAGCTCCCATCTCAAGATACCCGTCTCCTCCACACCACTGGTCCTCTCCAGCACCTTAAAACTGACACACACACACACAGTCAACATCAGAACACTTCACTGACCAATCAAGCAAGGCCGTAACCATGTCTTGAGCGGTTTTTGTTGTACAAAATGTGTGCATATTTTTAAAATAATGCATGCATAAGCTATTTTGGGGGTAGTAACGTTTTTGTCCACTGGGTGGGGCTGTGTATAATTAGATCCTCTGAGCCACAGGTGTGTGCGTGACCGCACGACAGAGTAGCTTGGAAGGACAATTTTAGTTGTATGCGGTCTATAAGGTATGGCTTTTTTGTGTATATGTGAACAAGGAAAGTCTACTGGAAGTTCGCGATCATGTTTACTAAAGCCAATATTAAAGAGATCGTTTTTATTGCATCTACAATCAACTGCATGGACTCTGTTTGTACGCGTTCTAAACTTGGATTCTCCTATCATCATATTCAGTTATACGTGAATTACAAGAAATTTAACAAAAAAAAAAAGCCCACTTCTGCATATACTTTTAAAAAGTGCTCTTATACTATTTAAATACTATTTTGTGTAAGTGCAAACCGAATGTTTTGTTTTTGGACACTTATTTGCTATTAAATAAAAATGTATTAATTTAAATTAAATTATATTAAATGCAATTAGTTGAAGTTCTGACCCATATATGATTTTGTCTATCGTCTTTAAAATATGGTTAAAGTGCACTGCTGAATATACTGGTCAACTGAAATATAGTCAATTCTATGACACGTTTTGAAATAAATAATTTGATCTTATATATTTATAGTTAAATATTCTAACGTCACATTTAGGAAATTTAAAAAAATGTCTTAACTTTAAATTTAATCTCAAAAAAGCACTTCACACCACATCAAGTTACACACATGTACTTTTTGAAGCACAACAAAAGATTAAATCATTAAAAATATTCTTTAAAGTAAAACTTTTATTTTGACATTATTAAAAAGTGCACGTCTTAAAGTGTGTTTAGAAACTATCTCATTAATATTATAAAAACTGCAAGTACAGATTTGAGTGCACATTCATACAGTTTAGCACACGTTTCACAAGCGCTTGAGTCGTTTGCATCACTGGGTATTGTTGGACGTTTAGCATTTCTATTGTAAAACATTAGTTAAAATTAAATATTTAGCTACTTCCAGTAGACTACCTCAGCTTCTGTGAAGTGAAGCCCCGCCTCCTTTGATTTCATTGGTCATCTCAATCATTTTGACATTGACGAGAGTTGTAACTGAGTTTAGTTACCTTTTAAAATTCTCCTGTGGTGTAAATCCAGCTCCTAATGTTGTTTAAGTGTGTATGTGGTGTATTAAGTCATTTGAAAGAGTCTCGTATGCTCACCAAGACTGCATTTATTGAATTAAAATGCAGTAATATATTGTGAGATATTTTCGCAATTTAAAATACCTGTTTTTTTTAATTTAATATATAATAAAACTTTGTTTATTTTATATTAATGCACATTTAAAATATAGGGGAGACCGGGGTCAGTTGTAACAATTCCAATCTGTCCAATCAGGAACTTGCAAATCCCCTGATTCGCTTCGCACATGCTCAGTTTAGTCCTCATTCCACATGTAATGACGTAAAGTCCTGTGGCAAACACAGCAGATGATATTAGAGTGAAAAAAACAATTTTGAGGTATGAAAGAAACTTTTTTTTTTTACTTTGTTTGTTTTTTGTTATGGGAATTTATGCTTTATAGTTAAACTCATCAGATTGAAATGATGTTTCTTGTGTGTCTGTGTAGATATTTTTGTGCAAGTTGTTAGTGCTAAACTGCCCTACAAAGCAAAAAGGCAGTAACTACGCAGAGTGCAGAACTGATAAAAATGACTATAACTCTGGCTTTTTGCAGTTACTGTACAAACGACTACCATTTTTCTCCAAAATGACACAAAACAAAGGATGCCTTGAATGTCAAGAAAATTATAATAACAACTGTTTTGACCAAAAAGGTACTGCCTTTTTGCTTTGTAGGGCAGTAATGTTTAGCCTGTTAGCTGTAAGGTGAGGTAGTTCATGACTCTGGGTTAGTTGGAACAACAATGAAACCACCTGCACCTAACACACACACCTTATACACGTCACACGTTCAATTTTAATTTTATTATGGCCATAACTAAACTATGACTGACAGTAACAAACAAGTTTACACACACACACAAACAATGTTTTGTGTTCAAGTTAAATTTATAATGGTCAATTACTAAGACTCAGATCAATTTCAAAAGTCAATTTATTTTATTAAATTTTTTTTGGTCAAATTATTTTTTTCACTCCTTGTGTTTGGAACTAAACCATGCATTTTCTGTTTGTGTTGCAATGATAAAACTTATGTAATTTGGTAGCAGAGACTTTGAATCACATTTTGAAAGATATAGACAGAAAGGTCAAAAATGTTACAACCATCCCCGCTCTCTCTACACTCACTATACTACATTCCTGAGATTGCAAAGCTGATTTTTCAGCATCTTAAAGTCCCCCTGTGGTGAAAATCAAGTTTTTAATGTTGTTTATGTGTCTATGTGGTGTTATTATTGTGCTTTAACACACACCATGTGTAAGTATTTCCTCCTTAAAACTGAAAACGCGTCTCAAAAACACGCTTTGAAATCGCTGGTGTTTCTGACGTCACAAACCACCTTGTAACCAATCAGATCAACGTGTGATCGACAACCAGTGGATCTCTGAGTGAGTGAGTGGAGGCGGGGCTCATTTGCATATTCATAGAACTGTGCATTCTAAATGAGGCGAGGGTGTCGAGTTACACTCAAGCTATTTTAAGGCATGAATCGGTATTGCATGAAGTGCTATAACGCCGCTTGGCTTGGTTTTTATCTATTAAATGATTAAGAAGAAGAGGGAATGCACACACTTGAAGAACTCCTGGCTGGCGGTGGAGGACGAGGAGCTGTTGCTCACCCGGTCCGAGCAGTTTGCCGTGTTCCAGGTGTTGTTGCAGTTTTCCCAAAGCAGTTCGCTCCGAAACGAGCTGAACATGTAGTACATAGCCCACGTGATGATGACATTATAGTATGTGCACATGATGAAAGAGATGGCCACCGTTGCCATGCCGACACCTGGATAGATTGATTACAGGTTACTGACCTTTAGTCGGAACTGAACCATATATTCTCATATCAGTGGTTGTATTGATCTGATCTGAAGGACTTGTATAGCATTGACATTGGGGATTTTAACGTCGTGATTACCTTTCAGCAGCGGACAGGCTTTGGCGAGGGCCAGGACGGGTCCCCTCCGCAGGTACTGGCCCAGTGTCAGCTCCATGTGCAGCAGTGGGATCCCCAACACCACCAGCATCAGCAGGTACGGCACCAGGAACGCACCTGAGGACCACAACAACACTTCACTGTGAGATGCACAGGTCATAACATACAGCTCACTTCAGTTAAGCTCAGTTCACTTCAGTTAAAGGGTTAGTTCAGTTCACTTCTCTTAAGCTCAGTTCACTTCAGTTAAAGGGTTAGTTCAGTTCACTTCACTTCAGTTAAGCTCAGTTCAGTTAAAGGGTTAGTTCAGTTCACTTCACTTCAGTTAAGCTCAGTTCAGTTCAGTTAAAGGTTTAGTTCACTTCACTTCAGTTAAGCTCAGTTCAGTTCAGTTAAAGGGTTGGTTTAGTTCACTTCACTTCAGTTAAGCTCAGTTCAGTTCAGTTAAAGGGTTAGTTCAGTTCACTTCACTTCACTTAAGCTCAGTTCAGTTCAGTTAAAGGGTTGGTTTAGTTCACTTCACTTCACTTAAGCTCAGTTCAGTTCAGTTAAAGGTTTAGTTCACTTCACTTCAGTTAAGCTCAGTTCAGTTAAAGGGTTGGTTCAGTTCACTTCACTTCAGTTAAGCTCAGTTCAGTTCAGTTAAAGGGTTGGTTCAGTTCACTTCACTTCAGTTAAGCTCAGTTCAGTTCAGTTAAAGGGTTGGTTTAGTTCACTTCACTTCACTTAAGCTCAGTTCAGTTCAGTTAAAGGGTTAGTTTAGTTCACTTCACTTCAGTTAAGCTCAGTTCAGTTCAGTTAAAGGGTTAGTTCAGTTCAGTTAAAGGGTTAGTTCAGTTCACTTCACTTCACTTAAGCTCAGTTCAGTTCAGTTAAAGGGTTGGTTTAGTTCACTTCACTTCACTTAAGCTCAGTTCAGTTCAGTTAAAGGGTTAGTTCAGTTCACTTCACTTCAGTTAAGCTCAGTTCAGTTCAGTTAAAGGTTTAGTTCACTTCACTTCAGTTAAGCTCAGTTCAGTTCAGTTAAAGGGTTAGTTCAGTTCACTTCACTTCAGTTAAGCTCAGTTCAGTTAAAGGGTTAGTTCAGTTCACTTCACTTAAGCTAAGCTCAGTTCAGTTCAGTTAAAGGTTTAGTTCACTTCACTTCAGTTAAGCTCAGTTCAGTTCAGTTAAAGGGTTAGTTCAGTTCACTTCACTTAAGCTCAGTTCAGTTAAAGGGTTAGTTCAGTTCACTTCAGTTAAGCTCAGTTCAGTTAAAGGGTTAGTTCAGTTCACTTCACTTAAGCTCAGTTCAGTTCAGTTAAAGGGTTAGTTCAGTTCACTTCACTTAAGCTCAGTTCAGTTCAGTTAAAGGGTTAGTTCAGTTCACTTCACTTAAGCTCAGTTCAGTTCAGTTAAAGGGTTAGTTCACTTCACTTCAGTTAAGCTCAGTTCAGTTAAAGGGTTAGTTTAGTTCACTTCACTTCACTTAAGCTCAGTTCAGTTCAGTTAAAGGTTTAGTTCACTTCACTTCAGTTAAGCTCAGTTCAGTTAAAGGGTTAGTTCAGTTCACTTCACTTAAGCTCAGTTCAGTTCAGTTAAAGGGTTAGTTCAGTTCACTTCACTTCAGTTAAGCTCAGTTCAGTTAAAGGGTTAGTTCAGTTCACTTCACTTAAGCTCAGTTCAGTTCAGTTAAAGGGTTGGTTCAGTTCACTTCACTTCAGTTAAGCTCAGTTCAGTTCAGTTAAAGGGTTGGTTCAGTTCACTTCACTTCAGTTAAGCTCAGTTCAGTTAAAGGGTTAGTTCAGTTCACTTCACTTCAGTTAAGCTCAGTTCAGTTAAAGGGTTAGTTCAGTTCACTTCACTTCAGTTAAGCTCAGTTCAGTTCAGTTAAAGGGTTAGTTTAGTTCACTTCAGTTAAGCTCAGTTCACTTCAGTTAAAGGGTTAATTCTGGATTTTACAATTAAAGCCCGATTGTCCGACTCCGTTGACTTGACTTGTTACAAAAACTACGATAAACCTGTTGGAAAGCATCTTTTGCTGCAATTTTTGTGTGAGCATATCAGTGAACATCCCAGACCACTCGGTGAGTTTCACGTCCTTGCAAACTAAAGTTTAATATTTTAATATTAATATTTTATATTTAATATTTTATTTTATGTTTAATATTTTAATAAAGTTTAATAAAGTTTTATATTGTTCCAGTGAAAAATACTGAACTAACCCTTAAAGTTCAGTTCCGTTCAGTTCACCTCAGTTCAGTTCAAATCAGTGTAGTTCAGTTGTTCACTTCACTTCAGTTCAGTTCACTTTAGTTCAGTTCAGTTCACTTCCGTTCAGTTCACTTTACTTCACTTCAGTTCACTTCAGTTAAGCTCAGTTCAGTTCACTTCCATTCAGTTCAGTTGTTCACTTCAGTTCACTTCACTTCCGTTCAATTAAGCTCAGTTCAGTTCAAATCAGTTCAGTTCACTTCAGTTCAGTTGTTCACTTCAGTTCAGTTAAGCTGAGTTCAGTTCAGTTCACTTCCGTTCAGTTCAGTTCAGTTGTTCAGTTCAGTTCACTTTACTTCACTTCAGTTCAGTTAAGCTCAGTTCAGTTCACTTCCATTCAGTTCAGTTGTTCACTTCAGTTCACTTCACTTCAGTTCACTTCCGTTGAATTAAGCTCAGTTCAGTTCAAATCAGTTCAGTTCACTTCAGTTCAGTTGTTCACTTCAGTTCAGTTCAGTTCACTTCCGTTCACTCCACTTCCGTTCAGTTCAGTTCAGTTGTTCACTTCACTTCCGTTCAGTTAAGCTCAGTTCAGTTCAAATCAGTTCAGTTCAGTTCACTTCAGTTTAGTTCACTTCATTTCAGTTGTTCACTTCACTTCAGTTCAGTTCCGTTCAGTTAAGCTCAGTTCAGTTCAGTTCACTTCCATTCAGTTCAGCTGTTCACTTCAGTTCACTTCACTTCAGTATACTTCCGTTGAATTAAGCTCAGTTCAGTTCAAATCAGTTCAGTTCACTTCAGTTCAGTTGTTCACTTCCGTTCAGTTCAGTTGTTCACTTCACTTCCGTTCAGTTAAGCTCAGTTCAGTTCAAATCAGTTCAGTTCAGTTCACTTCAGTTTAGTTCACTTCATTTCAGTTCAATTCAACTGATTCATTTCAGTTGTTCACTTCACTTCAGTTCAGTTCTGTTCAGTTAAGCTCAGTTCGCTTCACTTCATTTAGGTTCATTTCACTTCAGTTTAGTTCACTTCATTTCAGTTCAATTCAACTGTTTCATTACAGAAGCTTGTCAAACCTATCAGATGGTGGTATAGAAAATCTTCTAAAATATAATTATATTTGTATTAATTATGTTATAAATATATATTTGGATTTATATTTTCAGGCTTATATATATATATATATATATATATATATATATATATATATTTTAATTATGTGATTTGTATTAATTATGTTATAAATATATATTTGGATTTATATTTTCAGGCTTATATATATATATATATATATATATATATATATATATATAAGCCTGAAAATATAAATCCAAATATATATTTATAACATAATTAATACAAATCACGTAATTAATATAATATATTAAGCCTGAAAATATAAATCCAAATATATATTTATAACATAATGTGTGTGTGTGTGTGTGTGTGTGTGTGTGTGTGTGTGTTTTATTTTTTCTCTGTAAGTTATGCAAATGTAAATTATGAATACATTACAGATAGAAATAGCTAATAATTAAAATAAAGAATTGAAACTCTGAACCAGTACATATACACATGTTTAGATTACGTTAACACTAGTTGCATGTAAGCATTATAGCAATATAAAGGTGTCCAGTGTGATCTGAGAGGGATTGCAGTGTCATGGTTGATCTTACACACCATTACACTTACAGATAAACTCATCCATCACCTGTCACACTGTGGATGTGTTTTCATTGTGACGTTTACAGTGTGAAAGGTAAAGGTGAAACTGTTGAATAACAAACTCTGATGTCATATAGACATGTGCACGGCTTTATTCCACACTAAAGGGCCACTAATAATGCGTACTGATAAATAACTTAATAAAATACCCTGCCACGAGGGGATAAATATCATCAGACCGGTTTTATTATACTGGTGAGCAGTGTAGTGTGGAACTCATTGCATGTAACTCAAGTTGCGTAATCAGATTACTTTTTTCAAGTAACTAGTAAAGTAGTGCATTACTTTTAAATTTACAACAAAATATATCTTTATCAAAGAAGTAATGCAATTTACTTTGTGTTCCCATTAATTGAATGGGAGTGGAGTTAAACATCATGGTTATTGTAGTTCTAGACTAAATGAGAGTATTTAATCTCACTTGCAATAGAGATTCCTCAAAATGAATAAAATCAGTGAAATACAAAATTAAAATCAACCTCCAATAATGACATATTTTAAATAAAAATATATATTTTTTATGCATTTAATCTCACTTTGATGATTCAGTTAAACCACAAGTAAAAATGACTTTAGATGTTTTGTTTTTAATGGTGAAGTAAATGTAGAAATTTCTTCTCCTCCATCCTTCTGTTATCCCGAATGGCAGCACAGGTTTGTTTGATGCCGTTTACTGTACATGCCTGAATTTGTGTCCTATTATTTAAATTTAGTGTGAACTGGCCTTTACATTTGCCCTAAAATATATATTTTTTGCTATTAAAAAACAAAACAAGCCCAGCCCAGATGAGTAACCCAAAACTAATGTAATGCATTTTCTTTAAAAATAACTATGCAATGCAATTCGTTGCTTTTTAAGTGAGTAACATGCATTAGTTTTCCAACTTTCCCAACACTGCTGTTGTTTTGTGAAGTGATGAGTGTGTGTCTCACCTCCACCGCTCCTATAGCACAGATACGGGAACCTCCAGATGTTTCCCAGTCCCACCGCACAGCCGATCCCAGCCAGAGTGAACTCGATCTGCCGGCTCCATGTGGGCCTGCCGGCCTCCTCGTACACAGCCATGCTTCTTCACAGGGATACAGGTGTGTGTGTGTGTGTGTGTGAGCAGACTTAGATCACAGGAGAGAGTCTGTCATGTCGTGTCGGTGGTGTAATGATTGTTGAGGAGCTGTAATGATTAGCCGGGAGGCGTGGGACAGGGACAGACTTCTGCACGTGACATGATGTTGCTTCTGCTTTTTCAGGGTTACATTGGGGTGTCATAATCGTGAACACATTGGCTTGTACGGGAGCGTATTGCATTCACTTGAAGAAAAAAAAAAACAGTTAATTATCGAGATAATTTTTCATGGAAAAAAAGTTTTTGCTCTGTTTTTCTGAATTAATAACTTGATTATTTCACAAATTAGGAGTGAAACAGAGTGAAAACATTTTTTTCAAGAAAAATATATCTCATAATTCTGAGATAATTAACTCATTAAAGGAGTAGTTCACTTTTAAAAAAAACTTTTGCTGATAATTTACTCGCCCCCATGTCATCCAAGATGTCCATGTCTTTCTTTCTTCAGTCGAAAAGAAATGGTTTTTGATGAAAACATTCCAGGATTTTCTCCATATAATGGACTTCAATGGGGTCCAAACGGTTCAAGGTCCAAAAGAGAGTTTCAGTGCAGCTTTAAACGACACCAGACAATGAATAGGGGAATAATATATATATATATATATATGATAATCTTAAACCCTCCCATATTGAATCTTACTCCGACCCCATTGATATGTGAGAATTTTCTTAGCTCATTTAAAACAAAGATTGAGAATTTTCGAAGAATTATCCCACAAATGAACAATATTGTTTTAAACCTTTTTACACCGACTACACTTTTTAATCAATTTGAACTTATTACTTTCCAGCGGCTACGGGGAAATTTTCAGTAACCTGAAACCTACCCGGATCAGCTATAGACATGGTTCCTCCTTGGTTCTTGAAAGAAAATATTGAGGCTGTTGGACCTTGTATTCTTCAGATTGTGAATAAAAGTATAGATACAGGTATTTTTCCTAAAATGCTGAAACGGGCCTTTGTACAACCCGTGCTAAAAAAACAAATTTAGATCCAACTGACTTGAATCATTTTAGACCGGTCTCGCATCTCTCATTTATGTCAAACATTTTAGAAAAAGTGGTGCTCAATCAATTACAGGATTTTTTAGAACAGAATAAGATTGGTGAAGTTTACCAGTCCGGTTTTAAGAGGTTACATTCGACAGAGACTGCCCTTCCAAAAGTGTTCAATGATTTATTGATGACAGTGGATTCTGGTGATTCAGCAGTGTTAGTTTTATTAGATTACTAAGATAGTGTGGCCTCAAGATACTAACTCTATCTTGAGGCCACGAGTTAGTATCTTGAGGCCACTAGTTACTATCTTGAGGCCACTAGTTACTATTTTGAGGCCACGAGTTAGTATCTTGAGGCCACGAGTTAGTATCTTGAGGCCACAAGTTAGTATCTTGAGGCCACTAGTTACTATCTTGAGGCCACGAGTTAGTATCTTGAGGCCACGAGTTAGTATCTTGAGGCCACTAGTTACTATCTTGAGGCCACGAGTTAGTATCTTGAGGCCACGAGTTAGTATCTTGAGGCCACTAGTTACTATCTTGAGGCCACGAGTTAGTATCTTGAGGCCACGAGTTAGTATCTTGATTCCACGAGATAGTATCTTGAGGCCACGAGTTAGTATCTTTAGGCCACGAGTTACTATCTTGAGGCCACGAGTTAGTATCTTGAGGCCACGAGTTAGTATCTTGAGGCCACGAGTTAGTATCTTGAGGCCACGAGTTAGTATCTTGAGGCCACGAGTTAGTATCTTGAGGCCACGAGTTACTATCTTGAGGCCACAAGTTAGTATCTTGAGGCCACGAGTTACTATCTTGAGGCCACGAGTTAGTATCTTGAGGCCACGTGTTACTATCTTGAGGCCACGAGTTAGAATCTTGAGGCCACGAGTTACTATCTCGAGGCCACAAGATAGTTATAATTAATTTTTTTTGCCAAAGTGGGACTAGGGGGGCCTCCCATGGCCGAAACTGGTATTACGACACCTGCCGGGCCGGGGCTAGTAATTTAGCATGCAAATTCAGGTTAATATCTGAATCACTATAACTTGTCAGTTTTTAAATGACATCATCAACCTTATTTCTTCTCATTCTTTTGATGCGTGTAGCTCATTTTTGGGATATTTTAACCTCAAATTTTACAGGTGGCACCTTTAAATGAACCATGGTTTCAACTTTAGTTAGTGAGAAAAAGATTGAACTTTTTTTGTAACTATTTCAGCACGGGGCTGCCGAGGGTGCCGTGTGTGTCTCACTTGCACAAACAGACATACAGATGCTGCTGTCAAAAGGTCAATTAGAGAGAATTCTTTTTCAACGTCTTGAAGTTAGATGCTTTTTATTTTTCACATCATATTTAAATCTCAATGTGTTCCTTAAAATCTATAAAACACGGTTTAATTTTTTAGCTCGTGTGAGATTTTCTCTGGGTGAAGGAATGTTCAGCCAATGTTCACAGAGGCCGAAGGCCGATGAGAGAATCTGAGGGGGATCATCAGCACTCAAGTAAGCTGCTTTTATTTTACAGACCATATTTATATGTGATATTGGGATTATTAGAAAATTATTCCGGCAATAGAACGGCAGGATGGGATGGGAATTCCGTAACCAATTCTTCCAAAGTTATTTCCCCCAAAGGGTCAATAGGTCAGTAACATCATGTCAGTTTGATCAAGAACACAAAAAACATCACTAGGGTCAAACTGTCCATTTTGATTGATCGCTTCCTGGGATCAGCTGGGTCAAAACCAGAATGTTCCCACACATGTTTTTTTTGGATTAGAAAGGTCAACGGATCAATACCAGAATGTACCACAGATGTTCTCGATTAGAAAAGGTCATCGGGTCAAAACCAGAATGTTCACACGCATGTTCTCGATTAGAAAAGGTCACTAGGTTAATTGATATTCCAGAGATGGAATGCAAAAGGTCAACGGGTCAAAAACCACCTGTCCATTTGATTGATCGATAGGTCAAAGGTTAATCGATATTCCAGATATGGAATTCAAAAGGTCAAAGGTTTACGACTACTTCTAAGATGGAATCCGGAAGGTCAAAGGTCAGCTCCGCCCCCTATCCATCAAAAAGCAATAAATAATTTTGACATAAACCGTAGGGTTATAACTACTCTGGAGCCTCTAATGTCCTGCCTGTCTGAACTTAAATCATGGTTAGCCTCTAACTTTTTATATCTTAATGAAAATAAGACTGTTGTATGCGGGTCCAAAAGAACAAGAAGCGCAGCGGACTTCAATTTTGGCCCACTCTCAATGCTAAATGCTCAGATAAACCAAGTGGTGAAGACAAGTATCTTTCATTTAAGAAACTTGGCCAAGTTGAAATCGTGTTTGACGTCTAAGAGCCTTGAAAGTGCAACTCTTTATATAAGGGTATTAATCAAGCTTCTATTTTACGGCTGCGAGATTATTATTGAATATTAAAAAACGAGAACACATCACTCCATCTCTGATCGCGCTACATTGGCTCCCTGTGCAATATAGAATCGATTATAAAATTATTTTATTGGTGTATAAATCACTCCATGACCTTACACCGACTTATTTATCAGCTCTGTTAATAGAGGATCAATCAGGAAGAACTTTGAGATCATCAGGTCAAAAGTTGCTGAAAATTCCACGGACTAATTAAGCCTCTGGAATAGTTTGCCATCATATGTTAGGGATGCTGACTCTGTACATGCTTTTAAAGCACAACTTAAAACATATCTGTTTGCCACGGCGTATTCATCTTAATTTTTTTTTATTTTTATTCTATTTCTATTTTTTATTCTATTGCAGTATGTTTTTATTACTATTTTACAGTGAGAATGTAAAGCACATTGGTCAACTTGTGTTGTTTTAATAGTGCTATACAAATAAAGATGACATTGACATTGACATAATATTCTATATATAATTATATATTATATACATCAGGTTACTGTAAGCTAGCTAACGTTAGTGAAGTGTTGGTCACGTAAGCTATCGCTGCAATTGACCTATTATCTTCCAATAAGCATTAACTAAAACTGGCTACATAAACTACTGACTAGATTCACGATAGGTCGGCTAATGTGTGTAAAAGTAAAAAAAAAAGACAGAAATTTCATTAATTTACCAACGAGCGTACTTTCGGAAGCACTGAATAGCCTACACTCTTAGAAGAAAAGGTTCTATTTAGAACCAGAAATGGTTCCATCCCCCGCTTCATATATGGAACTCCAAATTGGTTCTATATAGAACCATTTTTTTTGGTAAAAGGTTCTATTGGCCAAGTACGGAACCCCAGGGTTCTATATAGAACCCAGAGGAACCCTTTTTTTTAAGAGTGTATAGAACCTTTTAGGGGTTCCAAATACGTAGCACTGATAGAACCTTTAAAGGTTCTATATAGAACCTTTTCTTCTAAGAGTGTATGAATGGGGTTCAATGCTGGAACTATCAGTGTTTGGAACTATCGGCGTCTACACGACACGCGTAACTTCTGCATTCATTTCCAGAGTTCCTATGGCGGTCTATGGGAGTATCGTAACTCTCTCTCTCTCTCTCTCTCTCTCTCTCTCTATGGCTCTAGACCACACTATTGCAGGCAAAAGAAACAATGTGCAAACGTTTCAGGTCTAGCCCTTCATCAGAGGGCTTTTTTTAATATAGATTGGTTTACTTCTTTGTCCTTGTTCAGGAAATGTTTAGTAACCATTACAAGCAATGCCCATAAACTGTTTTATCATGTGTTCTGTGTACTACTTTATAACATTTTGTGGGCAATTGGGTGATCACAGCAGAATTAGCAATCATGATTTTTATTCATTTTCATCCAAACGAGGCGATTGAAAGCCCTTAGGTCTGGTCTTCTTTGGAATTGTTGTCTGATGGTTGAAACCGCACGAGAGGCTTCTTATACTCCTGCTTAAAACCCCATAAACCCAGCGTATAGCCTGCCTGGGCGCTGTGTGCCGGTATTGGGATAATTAGGAAAGATTCTTAAGTTTTAAACTCTGTAAGTAGGTTGGACACGTCTCTGATGCATGTTTAATGTGTCAAAGGACTCTGTGTAAAAAATAAAAAGGTAAAGTAAACATAAACCATGAACATATTTGTGCGTGCTCCTGCATGAAGTGTGAGTATGCTATGTGTTGCACAAACGGATTCATATCCAGGTGTTCATGGCAATGGGAAAAATAGGCATAAAGCTTACACATTTACCCAAATTATTAAATGCATGTTTAACCGAAACTAATTTGGGTGGGTTTGTCCCGTCTCCAATGTCACTTCTCTTTGTTTTACGGCCCTGACGAGAACATCGATCTCCTCGGCTGTGAACCGATTCTGCCTGCGTCTACCTCATGTGACATCATCGCCGAGTCGCTTAGAAAAATAACCGTTCCTAATCAATATAATTTGTTACTATAAAGAAGATAAAGCTAGTACTTCACTTAGTTACATTAGCCATGTTTCCATCGACACGTTTTTATCCGAATTAAGTGAATTAATTATGACATTCATATGTCGCAATCAGCTGGCACATAAGCATTGCCTTCAACTTGTGAAATATTGATCATTTTTGGTAGATGGCGCGATCCGTTTTGTCTAACAAAACTTTGTTCGCAAAAGTTTGCTTGAATGTTGTTCGATTCAGTGCGAAAATAAATGGAAACACCTTAAAATGTCTCAAATCAATTCGATATACCAATTTGATCGCAAAACAGCATGTGACGTCATTACGTACAGGTTTTTATTCGCTTTAAAGCCGTTGGATGGAAACACACTTTCACCAGCTTTATCCGCATGAGTTTTTTTAACTGAATTTCAGATAATTCGATTGACAAGTGGATGGAAACATGGCTATTGTTAATTTTTTTTATTTTGTTTGGGAAAATTTTTATTCACAAGAAAAAATTCTCTAAATCGCAGCCTACTTTTCCACATTTCTTAATCGAAATCGATACATTTCTGAAGTCTCTAAGATTGATTAAAAACAAGTAAAGTGACAGATTCTTGAAATATTTTGATGATATTTTCAATACCACTGATGCATAAGGTTTCCTCTATGTATGTCTTTTTTTATTATTATTTTCTTCCTCATATATGTGAAACTTTATATATACTTGATATAACATGTCAGAGTTCTATGTGTTTTGTGCTTTGTACGTGCTTGTTATTTGATGCATATTCAATAAAAAATAAAAAAAAAACCCGTTACTAATCAAAAACTACAAAACCTGGATTTTAACACTATTTTGGAGACATTTCTAACGTATATACATATCTTAACTGCTTTATGTACCATTAATCGACAGTGGTGTTTAACCTGCACCAATACAAGCTCAGGCACGCACTTCTGTCCACACACACACACTCGGCTGTGCTGCGCTAGCTGGTGTCATACTCCCGTTACAGGAACACTTTTAGTAGCCCAAGACGAAGCAAATAGATTTATTAAGTAGCTATAACGAAGTTATATGTTAAGTATTATATTTCACCAGATTTTATACTGTAAAACATAGTATTTATTTATTTGTTCTAAATTCGGCTGGCCAGCTGTCAGTGTCCGCGCCTGTGGCGGTCTATGGGAGTTTCGTAACTCATCTCTCTATGACTGGTTTGGGTTTGGGGCTAACTAATCCTCTTGTTTTACAGTGACAGGACTTGATCTGACTTGACTGGTTTTCATCATTTGCATATACTGTATTGACACAAGGATTTAAATACCTAACATCATTTATCAAGAAATGTATTATAGGCTGATCTAACTTAGTTATATGGTCATAATTTACATATTTTATACTCATCATTAATATAATAATATAATCATAATACTGTATAATAAAAATATTAATTACGAATAACTGGTTTCTGCTGCACTGAATGCATTTTTAAGGCCTTATAAACCCATACCATAAAAGCAAACGATAAACTGTAAGAGAGTGTCTAAAAAGCAGCATGTATTTTATAATATCATGCATAGAAACAAACATGCACACAATCTTTCCTCCTAGAAAATAATAATAACTATAGGACTTGGTAATGTGAAATATGTGGACCAACGTTTTGTCCTTTGGCATGTCAGTGTCTTATAATGACAAAGATGAGTTCAAAGAGGGAGTTCAGTTTCTGTCAATCACATACGCTGGGAATGGGGCGGGGCTTCTACGAGTGTTTAAAAGCTTGACGTAAGGCAAAAGTGTGTAAAGACGGAGAAGATTACCAGTCACTTGGCTGAAAATTCATTGCGTCTCCGAAGGTACATATTCATCTTATTTATGTCTGTAATGCAATAAGTCGAAGCTCAATAGTCTCATTGGAAGGGAAGACCTATATTCTGTTTAACTTATTTTTAAAAAAAGTTGTATTATTATACTTGGATTATACTTGGTTTCATACTTGTATGAATTGTACGTTTAATTCTGTATATGTTTTTCTGCAAGGATTTATTATATGTGTTTATTTATGTGTTATGTATGTATTCCCACAGTTGAGCATTGTGCTAACATTAGGTTTGATAAAATGTATACTTTGAATGATATGAAAGTCATTGTTGCAAAATGTAAAAGTTGCAACACAGAAAAATCAAAAGTAATGTAATATATTTGTATTATTGTTGTAATTTCCTCTCTTTAATAGTAAAGAAATCCAGACAGATTTTAAAATGCCTCCTCCAGCGGTTCCACACGGCATGTGTCTAAAAGTCATGAACGACCGCAACATAAACGGTGGCATGGGCTCTGAAACAAATCCTTTGAAGTTCATGGATCAGGACTACAACTTTTTACAAGACTACTGTCTTAAGACAAGACAGAGATTCGTTGATGAGTTTTTCCCGCCGGACCCTCGTTCCATTGGCGAAGGGCTGCTGAAGCCAGAAGACATGGCCCGAGTGGAGTGGATAAGACCAACGGTATGTTATCTATACTTTAACGATTGCACACCTAATTATAAGTATAAACTTTTACAAATTGTATTGAAGGCTAAAAGATCTGGCTAAAAAATATCACGACACTACTAAAAACCACTATTAATCACATCCCTTTCACAGAATGCATCAGTTGATCACAAGTCAAATACTGAAAAATGTACTTCTTTTCTTTCAGAAATTGTATCCAGAAGCTGAATTTATTGTAGACACAGTGTCCAGGTTTGACTACGCCCAAGGGGAAGTAGGTATGTCTGAGTAGTAACCACAATATTGTTGTTTTATACACTTAAAAGTGTGGGTTGGCAGTTTTGGAGACGTTAGCTTTGAAAGCATCCCACCCTCCCTTCAGAGCTTCTCCAAAGCCATTGCCTCCTTCAGCGTTAAATTACCTCACGTCTCAAAGCACATAACACTACAATAATGTAAAGTAAACAACATACAGAGGTCTTTCTTGTACCAACCGCCTAAGTCTTGGCCTCGAGATAGTATCTCGTGGCCTCAAGATAGTAAGTCTTGGCTTCAAGATAGTAACTCGTGGCCTCAAGATAGTAAGTCTTGGCCTCAAGATAGTATCTCGTGGCCTCAAGATAGTAAGTCTTGGCCTCAAGATAGTATCTCGTGGCCTCAAGATAGTAAGTCTTGGCCTCAAGATAGTATCTCATGGCCTCAAGATAGTAAGTCTTGGCCTCAAGATAGTATCTCGTAGCCTAGAGATAGTAAGTCTTGGCGTCAAGATAGTAACTCGTGGCCTCGAGATAGTAAGTCTTGGCCTCAAGATACTAACTCGTGGCCTCAAGATAGTAAGTCTTGGCCTCAAGATAGTAAGTCTTGGCCTCAAGATAGTAACTCGTGGCCTCAAGATAGTAAGTCTTGGCCTCAAGATAGTATCTCGTGGCCTCAAGATAGTAAGTCTTGGCCTTAAGATAGTAACTCCTGGCCTCAAGATAGTAAGTCTTGGCTTCAAGATAGTAACTCGTGGCCTCAAGATAGTATCTCATGGCCTCAAGATAGTATCTGGTGGCCTCAAGATAGTAAGTCTTGGCCTCAAGATAGTAACTCGTGGCCTCAAGATAGTATCTCGTGGCCTCAAGATAGTATCTGGTGGCCTCAAGATAGTATCTCGTGGCCTCAAGATAGTAACTCGTGGCCTCAAGATAGTAACTCGTGGCCTCAAGATAGTATCTCGTGGCCTCAAGATAGTATCTCGTGGCCTCAAGATAGTATCTGGTGGCCTCAAGATAGTATCTGGTGGCCTCAAGATAGTATCTGGTGGCCTCAAGATAGTATCTCGTGGCCTCAAGATAGTAACTCCTGGCCTCAAGATAGTAAGTCTTGGCCTCAACATAGTAACTTGTGGCCTCAAGATAGTAAGTCTTGGCTTCAAGATAGTAACTCGTGGCCTCAAGATAGTATCTGGTGGCCTCAAGATAGTATCTGGTGGCCTCAAGATAGTAAGTCTTGGCCTCAAGATAGTAACTCCTGGCCTCAAGATAGTAACTCCTGGCCTCAAGATAGTAAGTCTTGGCCTCAACATAGTAACTTGTGGCCTCAAGATAGTAAGTCTTGGCTTCAAGATAGTAACTCGTGGCCTCAGGATAGTATCTCGTGGCCTCAAGATAGTATCTGGTGGCCTCAAGATAGTATCTGGTGGCCTCAAGATAGTAAGTCTTGGCCTCAAGATAGTAACTCGTGGCCTCAAGATAGTAAGTCTTGGCCTCAAGATAGTATCTCGTAGCCTCAAGATAGTAAGTCTTGGCTTCAAGATAGTATCTCGTAATGTTCATCTTCCCTATTTTCATACAACTCTTGGTCAATTCTCCTTAAAATATAGAGGACTGTTACTTTGGAATACTATTCCCAGTTATATTAAAACTAGTTTATCTTTGGCAGTATTTAAGGCAAGTATGAAAAAACATTTGTGTGACTGTTAAAATTTCTGTATGTGTGTTGCTTTTAATTGTCTGTTGTTGTTGTGAGGATTGTTGTTATTTATTATAATAGTTTGGTCTATATGAATTGAAAAATCAAAGGGAGAGGCGTTATTATAAGCCCTTGGGGGTTTCTTGCCTCTCATGCAAAATCCGTATGTATTGTTTTTTTTTTTTTATATCTGTCTGGTTTATCTTGTGCTAAATAAAATAAATAAATAAATAAATAAAAAAAGATAGTAACTCGTGGCCTCACGATAGTATCTCGTGGCCTCATGAGTTGTGGAATATGAAAGATATCATATCAAATTTACCGTTACGATAAGTGTTTTTTTTTTCTTCTTCAGGAAACTGCTGGTTTCTGGCCTCTGTTGGGGCTCTAACATTTCAAAACAAATTACTACAAAAGGTTGTCCCAGACAAACAATCATACAGCCAAAATTATACTGGTTTATTTCACTTCAGGGTAAGTTCCTCTTTTTTCATGCCATAATTTTCAATGTTTAATTCTATTTTGATCATATTATCCAGAATCGATAGTTTTTCACTCAGTTTTTCTGCTTATTTAAACTTACAGTTCTGGCGGTTTGGGAAATGGTACGATGTTGTGATTGATGACAAACTGCCAACAATCAACCGCCAGCTGATTTTTGTCAAATCAAAAACGTATAATGAGTTCTGGCCAGCCTTGCTGGAGAAAGCCTATGCAAAGTAAGTGCCTGTACATCTTTAAGTGATTTTATGAAAAATCATTTCAAGTATATGTACGCAATAGTGCTGTTGTACTGAATATAAGAACGACTGTAATTCAACCTCTGATTTGTATACTGTAATAGTCATCATATTTATGTATCTTACATTGCGGCATACAGTTTAGAGTTTGAATGACTGTTACAGGGTGTGCGGCTCCTACGCTGACATGCACTTTGGCCAGGTATCTGAAGCCCTCATGGACTTCACCGGTGGGGTTCATATGCACTACGAACTGAAAACGGCTCCAACTGATTTGTGGGAGATAATGTACCGTGCGTTCCAGTCAGAAGTCCTAATGGGTTGTGCAACTCCACCAGGGGTAAGCAAAAAGAAAAAAAGAGACTATATTTCACAGGGACATTTTAATTTCTATAATTACAAAAAAACAATCTTTCGGCACCTTTTAAGCAATGACTTCAATACCACATTATCTGTCTTCTGATAAGTTTTCTGTTTCCACAGAATCAGACTGAGGAACGATTATCGACTGGCATTGTTCTGGGCCATGCTTACACTGTGACAAAAGTTTACCAGGTAAGACTGCAGAAAATCAAGTCTCGGCACGCATCAGATTCAAAGAAGGTCTTGAGGTAAATATTTTAGGGACAAAAGATAATGGAAGAAAACCACCTTGAAACTCACCCGTGCTTTACATGTTTGTACATGATTTGGCCTTTTTGCATAAATCTTAGTGTTTGTTCGGCTCAGTGCTCAAATGTCACAAATGATTAAATAAACAGATGCGTTTACTTCAGAATTCTGGTAAGTTACAAAAAAAAAGGTGCCAGTCGTATCAGAAAGATTTGGCACATTTTTAATACTTCCAATTTGTGATATTTATATCAAAAAATCTTTTCAAACATTACCAGGTCATGAGTGGTAAATATCCAGTTCAGCTTGTGCGATTGTTCAACCCATGGGGAGGCATTGAGTGGAATGGAGACTGGAGTGACAAGTAAGAACGGATTTTATTTAACCACACAATCTGTTGTTAAATTACCTTTTTGCAACAATTTTTATTCTTTTGGGATAAACCCCTTGATATGCACATCTCATTTTCAAGAGGGTCCTAAAATACATTGCACAAAACACCTAAAAAATAAAAAAGAAAGTGGGAAAACTTACAATATCAGCAGGGGATCAAATTATTATTTACCCCACTGTATATATATAAATATGGATACAAGAAGCAAATTTAAAGTATCTATTATTAAGTCTACACTGTAAAAAATATTTTCAAGATTTGTTATCACAACATATTTTCTTTTGTCAAATCAAATTTATAATAATTTATTTAGTTGAGATAACTTATTATTTTGAGTTTCTGATGGTTAAATTAATCTCCTTCATTGTATTAACTCACTTTTTCCAGTTCAATGAACTTAAAATTTTAAGGCAACCAGGTTACTTACTTTTTTAAGTTAAACCATCAATATTTTTTTACAGTGTAATAACTGTAATAAATAAAAATACTGACAGAGTATATTATTGAGGCTATTCATATAAGAATGACCAGATTCGGATGTTAAAGCAGACTGTAGAACACTTTCACCAAATACTTGAGTAAAATATAACTATAACTATAACTATTTTATGCCGTTCTCAAACAAAAAAGTTTGAAATTGTTTGATTATTGCACTCTAAATTCATGGGTTGTTTTAACCCAACTTTGGTTCAAATATGGACAAACCAAGCCATTGGGTTTAATTTTTTAATTACGTTTTTACCCCAACGTTTGGGTTAAAACAACCCAGCATTTTTAGATTGTGCATAGTCAAAATGATCCTTGTTTGACATAATTCTTTCAGGTCACCCTTGTGGAACACAGTGAGTGATGAGGACCGCAAACAACATCTTAAGGAGGAAAACGGAGAGTTCTGGTGAGTGTGAACCATGTTTTGAAAAAACATGAATTACATTTAGTCTAGGATTTACATATGAAGCATTTTGTTTTTGCAGGATGTCATTTAATGATTTCCTTAAAACATTTGACAACATGGATATCTGCTGTTCCTGTCCTGATTTTCTGGAAGATAAGTCTGCGTGTCACTGGATTTCCAAGTTCCACCATGGCAGCTGGGTTCCTGGGAGTACAGCTGGAGGCTGCATGAATCACTCAGGTCCTTTAATTAATTATAACTATAAAGCTTCTAGTCATCATGTTCTGCTTCTGACACCCATGTCCTGTAAATGTAGACACCTTCTTTACCAACCCTCAGTTTTGGCTGAAGATCGATGAGATGGATAAGGCCTGTGAGCAGGGCCAGAGCAATGTCCTGGTGTCCCTCATCCAGAAACCTGACAAGAGAAACAGACGCCTCGCTTCACACCATGGCATCGGCTTCTCTGTGTTTGCGGTCAGTATTCACACACAAATAAATAAACATATAAACAAACAATAATGCAAATGCCTTTGTGCTTAGAGTGTAACATTTACTTTTGTTCTGAACTTTTACAGGTTCCGCCCGAGGCAAGTCAAATTTGTTTTTAATCAGTTTTTAATACAAGTTGTCGTACCTTTCTACGGAGGCATATTGCATTCACTTGAAGAAAAAAAAAATCTACTCTGTTTTTCTGAATTAATGAGTTAATTTTTCATGAGAAAAAAATATTTTGCTCTGTTTTTCTGAATTAATGAGTTAATTTTTCATGAGAAAAAAATATTTTGCTCTGTTTTTCTGAATTAATGAGTTAATTTTTCATGAGAAAAAAATATTTTGCTCTGTTTTTCTGAATTAATGAGTTAATTTTTCATGGATTTTTTTTTTTTTGCTCTGTTTTTCTGAATTAACGAGTTAATTTTTCATGGAATTTTTTTTTTGCTCTGTTTTTCTGAATTAACGAGTTAATTCAGTAAAAACAGAGCAAAAACTTTTTTTTCTCATGAAAAATTAAACTCATTAATTCAGAAAAACAGAGAAAAAAATATTTTCTCATGAAAAATTAGCTCATTAATTCAGAAAAACAGAGAAAAACTTTTTTTCTCATGAAAAATTAGCTCATTAATTCAGAAAAACAGAGCAAAAAAAAAATTCTCATGAAAAATTAACTCATTAATTCAGAAAAACAGAGCAAAAAAAAATTTCTCATGAAAAATTAACTCATTAATTCAGAAAAACAGAGAAAAAAAATTTTTTCTCATGAAAAATTAACTCATTAATTCAGAAAAACAGAGCAATTTTTTTTTTCTCATGAAAAATTAACTCATTAATTCAGAAAAACAGAGAAGATTTTTTTTTTCTTCAAGTGAATGCAATACGCCTCTGTACCTTTCTGACACGTCTTTTGTTTAATCATCCTTTAGATGAGATCTGAGGGAAAGTTTGGATCGAGCTTTTTCTATAGCAGAAAGCCTGTGGCAACGAGCGGGGCTTTTCAGGATGCAAGACAAGTGATGAAACTATTCAGACTGGAGCCAGGACAGTATCTCATCGTACCGTCCACTTACAGCCCTAACAAGAACGCAGAATTCATCCTGTCCATCCTGTGCAAAAATGAGATACACATTCAGTGAGTCACTAAAAGATTGATTATAACTAGGGCTGTCAAACGATTAATCGCGATTAATCGCATCCAAAATAAAAGTTTGTGTTCACATAATATACAGTATGTGTGTGTTCTGTGTATAATTATTTTGTATATATATAAATACACACACATGCATGTATATTTAAGAAATATTTGCATGTATATTTATATATAATTGATATTATATATAAATTAGTGCTGTCAAATGATTAATCGTTTGTGTTTACATAATATATGTGGGTGCACTGTGTGTAATTATTTTATATATAAAAATACACACACATGCATCTATATTTAAGAAAAAAATATTATTTATATATAAAATATTTATATTTATATATAATTTAAATTATATATAAATCTATATACATGAAAATATTTCTTAAATATATACATGCATGTGTGTGTAATGTGTATTTATATATATAAAATAATTATACACAGTGCACCCACATATATTAACACAAACTTTTATTTTGGATGCAATTAATCGCGATTAATCGTTTGACAGCCCTAATATAAATATTTATTTAATTTTTTTCTTAATTATATACATGCATGTGTGTGTATTTTTATATATATAAAATAATTATACACAGTGCTCCCACATATACTATGTAAACACAAACTTTTATTTTGGATGCGATTAATCGCGATTAATCGTTTGACAGCCCTAATATAAATATTTATAAAAAAAATTTTCTTAAATGTATACATGCATGTGTGTGTATTTATATATATATATATATATATATAAAATAATTATACACAGTACACACACATATATTATGTAAACACAAACTTTTATTTTGGATGCGATTAATTGTTTGACAGCCCTAATTATAAGTTTACAATATTCAACATTTGAGTAGAGAAACTGACTTTATAGACTGAAATGTTGACTATCACGTGCTTTATTACAGGGTTAATTTGTTTAAATATGTTTTTTAATCCAGAAAGGACACAGAAAGGACAGAGAAGGATTTTCTTGTGGATCTTGTAGACGAGGTAATAATACACAGACTTATTTTGTACAAATTTGAGTATAGTCTTGAGTTTATCAATATGTGCAGTCATTCAATTAGGTACTGAAATGTTGGTTTTCTTTCAACTAAAGCATATCTTTGTCTTCTTTTTGTTAATAGAAATTAATAACACTTTTTAAACACTTTTCTCTGCACATTGAATATATCATTTTAAGAGTTGAGAATCTGATGTAATCTGAAAATTGTCTGAAAATTGAGATTTATTTTCTGTTGTAGAATTGGGAACTCGAATTGTGATTTTGCCGATGCTTCAGTTTCTCAGTCTCTTTTCTCATATTTAGGTTGCATACGACGATGAAGTGGATGAAGAATTGAAAAATAAAACTTTGTTTCGACAATATTCCGATCAAGTAAATATGTACGGTAATATACGTATTATCTAAAAATAAAAAAAGTAGCTGCTAACTCTTGTATGTCTTCTTTGGAAACAGTACAAAGTTGTTGATGCTGAGAAACTTCATCAGATTCTTCATGAAAACCTACTGAAAGGTGAGTGTTTTAAAAATCCTGTACGTTAAATATTTCTAGTTTATGCATCTTAAATTGCCTCATAAATCACACAAATGTGACCTGTACGTTTTAGGAAATAAAAATACTGAAGGATTTGGCCTGGATTCCTGCAGAAGTATAATTGCCATGTCAGATGTATCCTTAACTCACTTCTCAACCAAACGGTTGAGCACATTTTGAGTCACTATATTTTATTGAGAGTACATAACTTAACTCAGACTTCATCTCTATCTGGCATCTGGTTGAGGTATATTATGCCCAAAAAAATCCACTAGATTTCACAATGTCAATCACATGGATGTCAGAAACAAATAAATCACCCCAGCCATGTGAATTGTTTTTGGTGAAATTTTGCAAGCTAAGCATATATTTTTTTTACATATTACACTGTAAGAGTCTTAGCTTTACAAAATGATGTTACTTGGTGCTATGAAAAAACTTTAATAGCTCAACCAAACAGTTGATTTGTCACCCCCCTTTTTGAGAATGGACATTACAATGCACTATTAAAACTTAGTTGTAATTCAAGTATGCTTTGGAATAAAGACCTAAGTTTAGAAAACTCTCAGCAGATTATTGCTGAAGTAAAAGCACTTCAAAAAATAAAAGTATGAAAAAGTTATGGAAGTTTTAAATTTACTTTATATCAAATATTCTGTACTAAATATTTTTTATTTTATATAAAATATATATTTTACAAAATATTTTTTCCTATAAAATTACTATAAAATCAAAGCCATACATCTAACCAAGTTGTGTTCCAAATTTGAAGTTGATAGCACAAAAATTGAAGTTCTCATGAGATTTTGTTTTGGCGTAATACCAAAAATCACATCAATTCCATTGAATTTAATTGTATGCATTTAAATTAATATTAATATGCATATTTATTAATATATATTATATTGTCCTAATATCACTTCTGTTACAAAATATGAAACCTTGAGACTTTTCTGACAATGTGTTTTGTCAAGACTAAAATAGGTTTTGATCATAAATTATGAAAAAGTATGGGAAAGTATGTGTAAGGGACATCTCAACCATTTGGTAGAGGACGATATTTTAAAAATTATGGGATGTGTTGAGAAAAAAAATACATTGAGTGTGGTTACTAGCGACGTACGAAGATAAGAAATGCAGACAAAAACATTTTTCTTGATGTGGACTTTCATTAAAAACTCAATGATGTGTGATTTATCCACATGGTTCAGATTGTGTTTCCAGTCATATTGTGAAGAAACATGTTTTGGCTCTAGAAATATTTCCTGACAATAAAAATAGTTCTCTGTCACCGGAAGACTTCGTGGATCAGAATTTCTTCGTCTGTGGAGCCGCATTATGATGTACAAGGTGAGTGATTTGGAATTTAGCTGAGATTGTTAATCTATTAAGACAAGAAACATGGCACTTACAATTTTTTTCATTATTTTTTTTTTTACAGAAAATCTTCTACAGCATGGATACTTCCAAAGATGGCGTTCTGTCTTTGAACGAACTGCAAAATGCATTAGAGAAAACAGGTTGAAGCTTATACAGTTTATACTTTTCTGCAGTAAAACATTGTAGACAATAATTTCCGTGGTTGAAAAGTATTCAATGTTTGCAACTATTTTTACAAACACTACTGGTGGTACGGTGTATCTCTATAGCTGCCCAGTGACCCCTAAAATTGAAAACAGAGATTTTATAATATAATATTTTCATTCACACATTGTATAGATCCTGTATTTATGTAATGGTTCTTGTGCCCTAGGCTTGCATCTAAATGAAGACATCCTGAGTCTCATGGTTGTGCGGTATGGTGGTGCCTCAGAACAGATCACTCTGGAGGGTTTCATTTGCCTTGTCATGCGTTTGAACTGCATGGCTAGTGAGTAACACAATTAGATGTTCTCTCTGGTTTCCTTATACAGAAAGCTGGAGCCTTTCCCAGTGCAAACACTCTCACTGCAACATCTATGGGCCATTTGAAACTTTTCAACTTAAAGGCACAATATGTAAGATTTTTCCGCCACAAGAGGGCGCAGTTTCCATCATAACACAGGCGTAGGTTGATGACGCAGTGATGATCTAATCATGTTTATGGATGAGTGCAAGCATTCATGTTTTCTAACATTACAGTGAGCAGGTCTCGATTGCTAAAGAGACCGATATCACACGCGAGTCCCGCGGATTTAAAGGAATAAGGACTTTTAATTGTACCGAACTACCTGCAAGTGCTGGATTACTCGCACAGGTCCATTTATTAGATGAATTATTAGATGAATTAAACTTCACCGCTTCATATGGTCTAACGTTACACTATCACACTAAACGGCATTTAAACGTGTTTAAAGTTATAACGTTATACTAACTTGCGTGTTAGCTTGTTTGCTATAGAAAATCATCATTAGAATAACATACTGACCATATTGTAACATTTCATCATGTTGAGCTAACATTGATTTGTTTCATGTACATTTGCTCACCTGTTTAATAAAGCCGACTCGTGAAGCTCTGTCGAGTCCAAGTTAGTCGCGGACGCTAGCTCTCGGCATCTCAAAAACGCCACGCTGATGTTGATCCTTGTTTTAGTTCTCCTTGTTTGTCCCTTGTTTGAACGTGGTCTTGAAAGACGCAAGAATTGCGCGCCGCTAAACGTAACGCACTACGCAGTTGTCCACGTCTGTCGCTATGGTTACGTCATGGCTATGGCAGTATGAACGGAAATGGAGGATAGCGCGATATTGACAGGTTTTTTTTAAATTTTGAATTTTTGAATTGAAAAAAATCTTTGGAGACTTTTGTGATATTGGAAGTACACAATTTAACATCCATTACATTTACTTTCAAAATTATTATTTATTCTCTGTCATGTACTCTTCTGATTGATTAATTGCCAGCTGATAGCCTGTATCCATAGTCACAGTTAATATTATTAGGAATTTTAAGAAATTTTAATATATTTAGTTATGTGTATGCATGTTTTTTTTATTATTATTATTTATATTGTATGAGTGATAGATATCTGTTGGAAATCTGTTGTCTTAGCTACTGGATGCCTTAAATTTCCCTCGGGATAAATAAAGTATCAAACAAAACAAACAAACAACTGCAGGAAATATATCACAAGTGATTTTTGGATATTTTATTACAAAATTCTTACATATTGTACCTTTAACCAAGGTCAACACAGAAATCATCTGAGCCACCGTGATGTTCAGGACTGTAAAATAAAATGTAAAAAATATATTTTTTAAGGTAAGCTACCAAGAGTTGTGTGTGTCACACAAAATTTGGTTTGACCCTTTCATGCTCCTGAAGTTTGAGTGAAGTTTGAGGAAAATACACTGTTTATTATTATTATTATTATTACATTTTAACAGTCTTTATTTTGTTCATCAGGAATATTCCAGAGACTCTGTGAAAGTGGGAAGATTTCTCTTAATGAGAGTGAGGTAATTCTGATTTTATTTTCCATATCTCCAACCACACACTGTACAAATGTTTAAAAACATTCTGCTTGATTTTATTTGTTATTTTTATCTTTAAAAATTTATAAATTTACAACCTATTTCTGTGTTTTAGTGGATTGGACTCACCATGTACTCATGAGGGAACGTCTGTTTGCCAACAAACGCAAGAACAGATCAGCAGTTTAGGCATTTTTTTATATCAAACTTATAAACAACTTGTATTGCTCATTCTTCATCCTTTTATCCCTCTAAGAATTAACCCTTATGCTGCATTAGGGACATTTTTGGTCTTTTGCAGTTTAATTTCTTTGACCATTTTGGCTGTTTTAATGCAAATGGTATGAAATTTGGCACACACTGTGTAGATCAAATAGTAACACTCAGCACCATAAAGACCAAAAATGGCCCATTGAAACCCATTAAAACGTTGTTTAACTCTGAGGCCGTCAGTAATACATGAAACATGATTTTTGCACAAACATCCTTTCATTTTGAAGCAAAAGCATTATATTTGCATTATATAGTGTATTCCACCAGATGACGTCACTACATATTTATTCCCTATGGGTGGAAATGCACCTTATTTTAGGCAATAGGCAATGTTTAATAGGTGGCCATTTTTGGTCTCTAACGCGCTAAGTGGGATTTTTTGCAAAGTGGGACTGTGATAATCCAAATCTAAAGTTTTCTCTTTGCATTTAGTTTATTGAAAATAATTGAATTTTTGTGTTTTTTCCTCTTATACAAATCGATGGTTTCGCAAACAAAACTGGTAATGAAAGGGTTAAAATCCTGAAATTGAATACATTTTTGGTAGTTATGATGAGGACTGATGCTGGTTAAAAGATTTAACTTGGTAAAAGTGGAAAATAATAATAATATATAATATTTTAGGCAATGTTTAATATGTGGCCATTTTTGGTCCTTAATGCACTCAACGGTGTTAAAAATCTAATGCAGCACAAGGGTTAAAATGCTTTTGCTTTTCTTTAAAATATTATTTGAAATAGACATTTAACATGATCAATTTGTTTGTAATTCTGACATTGGTGCAAAAATAACTGTATTAACTGTCTGTTTTAAAAGTAATTCATGTAATGGATGAGTTATTTCTCATGTTAACCACAGTTGTCGTACTACGTTATCGTCAATACAAAATATTATATTACACATATAAAATGGTTTACTCCTAATTATTTACTGAATGCACACGTAAAGAAACATATCTTATGCCTCTTACAATTTGGTTCAGGTGATGACTGTTCATCTAGCCACTGTACTAAACAAAATTGATTATTTTCTCTGAGTTTGCGGACAGTTATGTCAAAAACAATTCATGATTTAAGATGTGACTTTCAGAAAAATTGCTAAGCTAAATTAACTCTAAACTGAAAGTGTAACAAATGTTTTAAGTCCACAGGGCCAAATGTGCTCATAGTCATAATTCTCAAATACACACATATAATGTTTAGCCTAGTCTAGGGATTTTGCTTTTGACAGCATATTTCATATCTTACACAATTCAAAACAAGGAACTATTTGCTGTGAGACGACCATAAATGTTCACATGTTACATCAAACTACCCTAAGTTCAAAGTTTCACTTTAGAAAAATTCACTGGATTCGTGACGGGCAAATTTTGTTACTGGAAGGTAAGTATCTCAAATTTAACCAATAATTACACTAAATAACTTAAGATATGCAGAAGACTTGGCTTACGAATCTGAGGAAGTTTTCATGATAGTTTCGTTTGTATTGTATTAATGCAGCTGTGTAAATGTTTACAAAAACTGCCACGAAAAATAAAATATATTCTAATATAAGAGCTGCTATGATAATGCTCAAATGTCAAATTAATCACTCAATACGAACAGTTGCTTCAAAAGTGGGGGCTAAACATTTTGAGGAAGATCTGAAGGCCAGAGCAGGGAAAATGTTATTTAATATCAAATAAAATAAGAAAAACAATGAATTTGTGAGTTATATAAGCCAAAAATTATATGTTTATTATAAGTAATTTATATCTCATACTTGGGAAACAAACACAAAATCATGTAGCTTCATTTTTAATGAAGATATTATAAAAAAGTTGAATGTGTGTGTGTCCTGGTGGGGACTTAATTGATCATCATCTTCTTGTTCTCCTTCCCTTCAACCTTGTGACAATATCTATATCTTAAATTAAAATAGTTTAAATATAAATGTTAAATAAAATTATTATTTATAGCCTAAAAAAGTGTATTTTCATATAAATATTTATGTTTCCAATTGAAATTAATTATTATCTGTGCCTAAAATCTAATGTAGCCAAACTGTTTGAGAATTCAGTGAAAATTGTTTTCATTGCTGAGACTTTTATCACTGAACTAATTTCAGTTCCACTTATTAGCGCATTGTCTCGAGGACAAGCCCACAACAGGGGAAGTTTCATGAATATGAGTGGATACTCAAACCACTGCAATAGTTTCATATGGGAACTGAAAATTACACACAACTGGCTTCATGAAGAAAAAGGAATGGTAGAAACAAACGAAATCAAAATCAATATAGCCTCACTCTTAGAAAAAAGGCTTTTGTCAAATGTCAAAGGACATTTTATGCTAAAAAAGGTTCAATAATGACAAGAAAGAACACTTTTGGCACAAAGGTTTTTTAAAGGCAATTATTCATTCACATATTACATTATTCTGCAACATTGTTTTATAGATGAGTCCATCCAAACCCCAGAAAAGGTAATTACACTCTTCCTTAAGTAGTTTTTATGATTTCTTAGATATTTGTGCAGTACTTACACAATTAACGTCAATAACAAACTGGATAATTCTGCAAATAAGAATATAAGAAATAGCTGTAGGCTATGTGATGTGAAAGGATTAGTTCACTTTTGAAAAAACTTTTGCTGATAATTTACTCACCCACATGTCATCCAAATGTCCATGTCTTTCTTTCTTCAGTCAAAAAGAAATGAAGGTTTTTGATGAAAACATTCCAGGATTTGTCTCTTTATAATGGACTTCAATGGGGTCCAAACGGTTCAAGGTCCAAAAGACAGTTAATAACAGTTTCAGATGCAGCTTTAAACGACACCAGACGATGAATAAGGGTCTTATCATGCGAAACGATCGGTTATTTCAAAACTTATTCCTTTCTAAGGACAAATGCTAGCCTTTCTCCATTCTGTGAGGCGCGTTTGTAACGTCACGTAATACGTAATTACGTTCAAAAGGTCACGGGCGACGTAGCCGGAAGTACAGAGTCAGTGTTTACAAGTTGAACGCATAGGTTGAACGTGCAAACTAACTCAAACACCGTTTACAAAAAAAGGAATTAAAAGGTAAAACAACGATGTCGGACGATTTTGATTCTGTACTTCCGGCTACGTCGCCCGTGACCTTTTGAACGTAATTACGGATTACATGACGTTGCAAACGCGCCTCACAATATATTACAAGGCTAGCATTTGTCCTTAGAAAGGAATAAGTTTTGAAATAAGCGATCGTTTCGCATGATAAGACCCTTATTCATCGTCTGGTGTCGTTTAAAGACATTTGAAGCTGCATCTGAAACTGTTATTAACCGTCGTTTGGACCTCAGTTGGACCTGGTTCCCATGGAAGTCCATTATAAGGAGAAAAATCCTGGAATGTTTTCATCAAAAACCTTAATTTCTTTTCGACTGAGGAAAGAAAGACATGGACATCTTAATAAATTTAAATTATCAGCAAAAGTTTTTTTCAAAAGTGAACTACTCCTTTAAATTGTGTGTCGCTGCAGTGGTTCTGTGAGAATCGAACACTCTCTGAACAAAAAGGAGAACGAGTTTGTATTCAGTAGGAGAAAAGATATTCTCCAAAGCCTGAAGAAGCTTCATATATACTGCAGTGAGGTAAACCCGTATTGCATGGGCTACTTTATCCTTTTTCTCACAAATGATGTCATAACTGCTAAACATCAAATGCTTGCGAATTCGAACTGGTTGTGTTTCAGGGTGAGGTGCCCAACATTGCCTTACTGGGATCTGGAGGAGGAGAAAGAGCCATGGTGGGTTTACTGGGATCTCTGGATCAACTGCAGAAAACAGGTCTTCTGGACTGTGTGCTTTATCTGAGCGGAGTCTCTGGATCCACCTGGTAACACGCACACACACACACACACACACACATACACACACGGGTTGAATGTCATAAATGAGAGCATATGTTGTTCTTCTGAAGGTGCATGGCCTCCTTATATCAGGAGCCAGACTGGTCCACCAAACTAGAGACTGTGAAAGACAAGATCATCCAGAGACTCTGTGGTCCTGGAGTCGGCTGGAAAGATGCTTATAATAAACTGGAGAAATATTACGAAGAGAAAGACATATTCAGCTTGACTGACGTCTGGGCAACGATGTTCATTACAACTTATTTGAAAGAGGTCTGTAACTATACATAATACAATCCTGCATTATCTTAATGAGCTGCTCAAATTCAGTCTATATGGGACTATTGATATGTGACACTAAAAATATGATTTTGACAGTGTTGTAGTACTCGAGACTCGGACTCGTCTCGGACTCGGTCTCGAGACCATATTTTAATGGTCTTGGTCTTGTCATGAACTCGTGTCCATTTGGACTCGGAATTGACTCGTACTCGAACATTTTTTTTTTTAGGACTCGAACTTATTCCCGAGTCCACTCGTGTTCAATTAAAAATATTTTTCATGATTATTAATGTATGTTATTAAAATATTTCTTTAAATTGATTGACCCGCCCAGTGATTGGTGATTTTCTAGTGCGCAACTGCGCATGACAAATTGTAATAAAATTACTTTTAACACCACCTACTATGTGGCCTTTTTACCCTAAACTGATCATATTTTTTAAACTCTAAGTAAATTCAGTAAAAAAAAAAAAAAAAGGATTTCTCTAAGTAAATAAAAGTAAATTAGGTAATCAACCCTCACTGGTCTCGGTCTCGACCGTCTCTGGTCTCGGACTCGACTCTCTCTGGTCTCGGTGTCGACTCGGACTCGAGTGAGGTGGTCTCGACTACAACACTGGATTTTGAAATATGACTTTTTCGTAATTATTAGCAGGGCAAACCATAATAGCAAGCAGTGATATCAGCTTGTCAAAGCTGTGTAAAATGCGAGAACATTTAATTAAATAATGAATAATTAAATAAAGAAATGATTCTCTTCAGATCGATGAACACACACTCTCAGATCAGTGGGACCAGCAGAGTAAAGACCCGTTTCCCATCTACACAGTGATCGACAAGCAATGCAAACAGAGCGAAGATGCAGGTGTGTGTGTGTGAGAAAGACAGAGTTAATGTGTTTGTTTCAGCTGATAAATGGATTTGTTCTCTTTCATCTCGTGTTCGAGATCCACCTATGAGCTCAGCAGAAGCATCCCAATTCACCTTCGGCTAAGCCACGCCCTAGAATGTAGATTGACCAATCACAGCGCAGCACACTTTTTGACAGAGCTCCATTGACTTTCAACACAGGCGTCCCATATTTTTGGTCTCGGCAGGCTATTACCGTCATAATTTTATCAAAAATATGGTTAAACGTTGTGCCTCGGACATGTGTAACACAGATACGCGTTTCCCAGAGGTTTTAGAGGGGGGTGTCCGTTTTTTTCCCTTCCCAAAACCGAAGTCAAATCCTGACAAGTGTCGTTTTTGGATTAACGTTAAACTGGACCCAGATAGCAAACTGACATTCAAAGTGGAAACATGACATCGAAACAACGTTGATCTGACATTGTTTTGCTCATCGAATTAACGTTGAACCAACGTCAGACGCGTCATTCTTTCAAAACAAACGGAAAATCAACTTGAAATCAACGTTGTTTCAACGTTATGAAAGCAAACCAATTTTCGATTTTCATTTAGCTTTGAAGAATGCCGCGTCTGACGTTGGTTCAACGTTAATTCGATGAGCAAAATCAACGTTGTTTCAATGTCATGAGAGACGTCGTTTCCATGTTGATTCATTGTCAGTTCTTAAGGTCATTTATCAATAAAAAAAAACTTTATTCAACAATTAGTGTCAGTTTCAAAACACATTCTCTAAGAACGGACACTTCCAGTTATTGGCTATTATTGGCTGAGCTGTGTTCGATGCCATTTAATGCTTTGTAACCACAGACAGTTGAAAGTCATAATAAAATGAGACGATGCGCAGCCAGCAAAGTTGCAGGGGTCGTACACCGGACGAGAAGCGACGCACTGCGTCTATGACAACTCGAGGTATCAAATGAATAAATGTAACAAAAGAGTACACAATGTGTTTGAATTTTAGGCTACGTCCACATTAATCCGGATACATTTGAAAACGGGGTTTTCGTTTAAAAACGCTCTCCGTCCACACTAGGATTTTCAGGTGTTTTCCGACGTTTCAGTGTGGATGAGAAACTTCTAAATTCACTTTACTGCGCATGCGTGAAACTTCACAAAAGCTCACTGAGATGATACAGATGGGAAAATAAATAATAATGTCATCGCACAATAACAGGATAATTTTATTTAGCAAAATATCTCACCATCACGGATGCGTCCAGGTCGCATTCATGCAGTCACCATATGTTTGGTCTAAAACGCAACTGCTCTCCTGTTTTGACGGCAAATGTGAGTAGACTAGCCTACATTATCTGTTATCTTTGCTGTACTGTGCTATGAAGAATAGCACATAGTAAGTAACATAGAAAGTAACATATTTTAGCAACATCAGTGTAAAAATGAATAACATAACAGGCACAATACCGATAAACATGAATATCTACATGTACTACATGGTACTACATGGATCACATGACTAAACTTACGTCATCATCGTTTTGAAATACCTCCGGTTTCACTGTCCACACTACAACGCGAAAACGGCGTTTTCAAATTTATCCACTTTGGAGAGCGTTTTCCAAACGATACGTTTTTGTTGACTTAAAGGGTTAGTTCACCCAAAAATGAAAATTAAGTCATTAATTACTCACCCCCATGCTGTACCAACCCCGTAAGACCTTCGTTCGTCTTCGGAACACAAATGAAGATATTTTTGATTAAATTTGAGAGCTGTATAACTACCACATTGGCTCCTAAGGGACTGCCTCTTGACGGCCCAAAAAGTCAATGAAGAAAATGTTTAAATATCCCAAGTGACTACCGTGGCTCAACTATATGTTTATCAAGCGACGTGAATACTTTTTGTGCGAAAAAACAAACAAAAATAACGAGTTTATTCGACTATTTCTTTTCTTCCTTGTAGGCCAGAACGAGACTTCCTTATAGATTTCCACGACGCATGCGCGAGAATTGCGATCTGAAGTAGTGAAGGCTGGTGTGAGCAGATCGCAAATCTCGCGCATGCGTCGTGGAAATCTAAGGAATTCTCGTTCTGGCCTACAAGGAAGAAAAGAAATAGTCGAATAAACTCGTTATTTTTTTTGTTTTTTCGCACAAAAAGTATTCGCGTCGCTTGATAAACATATAGTTGAGCCACGGTAGTCACTTGGGATATTTAAACATTTTCTTCATTGACTTTCTGGGCCGTCAAGAGGCAGTCCTTTAGGAGCCAATGTGGTAGTTATACAGCTCTCAAATTTAATCAAAAATATCTTCATTTGTGTTCCGAAGACGAACGAAGGTCTTACGGGGTTGGTACAGCATGGGGGTGAGTAATTAATGACTTAATTTTCATTTTTGGGTGAACTAACCCTTTAAAACGGCGTCTCAGTGTGGACGGAAGGCCAAAACGGAGAGAAAAATATGTTTTCAAACGAAAACGTATTAGTGTGGACATGGCCTTAAAGACATGGCGCTGCGCTTCTCGTCCGGTGTGCGCCCCTTTATATCTGCAAGGAGTGAATGAAATGAAGTGTTTGGTGGGAATGAATCAAGTGGAATGGATTTGAGTAGCAGCGTCGAAATCAATGCTGGAGCTAAAACGTGGAATGGAGTTTAATTTATTAGGGCATTACTCAAGTGGAATGGATTTGACTGACGGCACTCTGAAAAGTGAACAGACTGAGTGGGTCCAATATCATTGGTCTTAAAAAGTGGGTGGGTCTTGTCCCACCCATATACAATGGTTCCGACGCCCATGCAGTAACCTATTGTTTCTGTCTGCAGACCCCAGCTGGTTTGAGTTCACTCCATATGAAGCCGGTTATTCCCTCACTGGAGCGTTTGTGGAAACATCCAACTTTGGCAGCAAGTTTAAAAATGGCCGTAAGATCAAGAACCAGCCTGAGATTGACATGCTGTACCTGCAAGGTAACACACCCTGTTTTAAAGGAGAGTTTACTCATATTTTGTCTTTTGTACACTGTACATTGACCAGCATTAGTCTAAAATTAACAAATAGAAAAAGTGGTCTGTCAAAAATGAAATTTAAACATTACAGAAATGTTGAAAATCATTTTCATCAAAGCAATTTCACCAACACGAGGATAACATAAACCTTCTCATTACACAGTGATTTAAAGGAGAGATTCTTGACACTAAATGACTTTATACATTAGACTGTTGATGATACATGATAAAATCATACATTTAGTAAAATACAATAATTACAAATGTGTTTTCTGCAGCTCTGTGCGGCAGCGCTTTAGCCGACGGAGATGAGGATATAAAGTTCCTCTGGGAACTAATAAAAGGTGCAACTTCATTTCTTCTCAGGATTTAGTTCTGTTTAAAGTTGACAGTCGTTTCATTATCACGTGAACCTTAATTCCATATTAATCCCCCAGATTTCTTTCATCATTTGCTGCTTAAAAGAGAAACAGGGATGTTTGAGGAACCGAGTAAAGGTAACGCATTTCTTACAGCTTTATTTATTGACAAGTTGATCAATCTTTTGTGTCTAATGATCTGTTCATGAAAATCTGCTGATGAATAAAAAGTTAAACTAGTGAGCTGATGATTATCACCTGAAAACATCAATTTTGGGATGGAAAGACATTTAGCACATGTTTTTTCAATGTGTGTTTTCTTCAGAAGACAAATGTCTCCAGGTGCTCATGGATCTCGTGGACATGAATCTCTCTGTTCTGAATGGCATTGATCCGTCTGCTCTCGATGAATCCATCAGAATAAAGCTGAAAGGTAAGTGTATCTTTAATGAACACTTACTTAAACAAGCTAATTGATGAAACTAATATGGATACGTAAACATTCAAACACAAGATGCATCAGAAAACAAGAACTCAATCATGTTCCCCTCTTTCCCAGAACTCACTGAAGGCAAACATCAGCTGGTTATTCAAACGCAAAAACTGATTGTCACTGATAAAGAAGCTGCAAAACAGTATATGAAACAATTCACTGAGGATGTGTGTCATGATTTGAGTCATTACTGCAATTTCTTGTCTTTGGGTAGGTTAAACTGTCTTTACAATGTGTAGATTTGTATAATATACTTACTTTTTGATTTTCTGACCAGATTAATGCATAAACTGAATGTGCTTGACTCTAAGCTTCCATATTATAAAGCTTCAATTAGCACCAACAAAACCGGTTTTAACAAACCTTTAGACATCCAATGATGTACTTTTAAATCTGAAGAAACTATAATCAAACATCAAAACCTTTTCTCCAAATAAATAAATAAATATTGTCAACTAAAACACGCTGTATACAGTATGAAAAACAATATCAGAGTATTTACTGAATTTAACCCTTGTGCATCAATTAAAAAAAGTTACACATAGGTAAAAAGAGGACAAAAATGTCCATGTCAGAAAAATGTGACGCTTCGGAGCACAGACTTAAGTTTGGTGTCATTTTAAAGAAGACCCTTTGCAGATTATTGCTGAAGTAAAAAAAATAATAAGTAAATCCAAAAAAAAGTTATATAGGTGAAAATTATTTATAAAAATATTTTACATAAAATCTATATTTTATAAATCAGGTTGAACTCAAAACTACAATAAAATCAAAGCCATAAATCGTTTAAAAAATTGTTTGGGCGTAGTAACATATTTTCCCCATTGGGTGGCAGCAAAACCCCACTGGAGCTCACAGTGATTGCAGTTTTTCTCTCTCAGTATTAGAAACACACTCTGACATCCATACCAACACACCCACACAAATATCGTTGCATAATTTATCCAGTTGGCTGTATAATATGCCGAAGCAGAAAACAGGAATAAAGCGATATTTGTTTTATAGGCCAAACTTAAAAAAAAAAATGGCACCATCTGATAAAAAATAGTAAAAAAATAAAATGTTGAAGCCTTGCCATCAGAATGAAAGCCTCTTAACAAAGATTGCATAATTTTATAGTTAACTGAACCGGGGATTAAAAATGGGGACATTTTTGTTCAAAAGGTGCTGAGAGGGAGTATTTTTTTGTACCTAATGCAAAAAATATTTTTTTAAGAAAATGACGGTGAAATAGTAAAATTCCAATAAAAATACACACCTGTGCCAATTTATTTGCCGTTAGCTTTAACACAGGCAAAGTGATCAAAACAAAACTGAAAAGGTCAAAAATGTCCATTAGAGACAGATGGAAATGCTTTTAACAGAGGACTGAAACAATGGCTGAAAACTAAACAACAGTGCTCACATGTATAGTCTATTACTAATACTTTCTGATTCTGATACTTGCTGTTTTTATTTTTTATTTACTTATTATTATTTTTTTTTTCCCTTCTAACTGTATTTTATTTTATTTTCAAAAGCCTCACGTGGACAGGTGTTGAAAATTAGCATGTATGCTATAATCACTAAAAACAAATGGATATGGCTCGTCCAATGTAATTGTATGTCCATGTCAAATAAAGATATAAATAAAAAATAAAAAAAATCTCTATGTATTTGTTTTACAGGTCTTTGGCTGAGTATTATAAAATGCATGGCTCAGTGGATCTGGGGCAGGAAATATGACTTTCTTCACAACATGAAAGGTGGGAACAGAAACTCATACAGATGCTAGCTGGACATTCATTATGAATATAATAATAATGCTGTGATCTCTCAGATAAAGCAGTGCCCGCTGCTCTTCAGGAAAGTGAGACGAGAGACTATGAAGACGGTGGACTGTTGCTGAACTCGCCCTATTTCTCAATGCTGAGAGAAGAGAGAAACATCGACCTCATCATTTCACTGGATTTCAGTGACGATAATGATCCTTTCACGGTATCATACGCACAGAGAATTCACTCATAGAAAATAATTTAAAGAAATAAACCCTTTAGAAATGTCACGGGTTTGGAACGACATGAGAGGGAGTACGTGTTTCTCCTTTAAAACAAGGAGATTTTTTTTTTAAATAATCTTGCTGATTTCCCTATGAAATTCATAACCACCAGAATTCACACTATCCAGATATTTACAAATATGTTTTGTTTTAGTTCCGCTTTGCTGAGTTCTCTGAGATTGTTAAATTGTAACCTTTTTAATCAAATAATAATAAGATGCATTTCCACTGCAGACAGTGAGGGACGCTGCTGAGACGTGCAAGAAACTAAACATCCCCTTCCCTGAGCTCAACATTCCCATTAAAGACATAAAAAAACCGAAGGACTTCTATGTGTTCAACGGCCAAAATGTTCCAACCGTGATCCACATCCCTCTCTTTAATGTGGTCAACTGTGGAGGCAAGTTATGATCTCACAATATCCTGAATAAAACAATACAATGTTCTGATTTAAGTGTGTTAATGTTTCTTCAGATGATTTTGAGGAGTGCAAGAAAAAATATGGCACTTTTCAAGGTCCCTACACTGCTGAGATGATCCCTGATCTTATGGAGATCGCTGGAAAAAACATCACAAACAACAAAGAGAAACTGCTGGAGCAGATTCGTCTGGCCATACGGCCCAAAAATACACAAAATAATGAATAATAAACATTTTGAGATGAGGTGGCAAAGTCCTCACTTTTTGTTTTAATGTTTTTTTTCAAATGTAAATTCTTGTTGCAGGTACACTAAATGTCGACACATGTGGAATGTGAATTAAAATGAAAGGCGGGATTTATTGTGTGAACAGAGCAATAGGCCAATCAGACAATATTCACATCAGCGTCATCTTTAGATTTTTCCCTTCAGTGGGTTGTACTGTTATTTAATGTGTTTTTGGGTTGGGTTAGGGTTAGGAATCTCTCTCTGCAGATTCTGCAAGAAATTTCATTAGTCAAAAAAACAACAACAAGACAATAGAGTTACAGAAGATTATAAGTGATAGGCAATAGATTATATGTGAGAAAGTACCCCAATGAAACCTGAGGGATGGAGAAGCAGATGGGGTGTATATAAATGGGTTGTTGTACTGTGTAAAATCAGAAACGAACGGTGGAATACATTGATCTGGCCCGTTTATACTCACCTAAATCCCTAATGAAGAGATGATGGAAAGTCTTATGGCTCAGAGAAAACCGTTTGATGTCCATTTGACAAAGTTTCTTCATGAAACTTAAAGGGATAGTTCACTTTGAAATAAAATTTTGATATGTTTTAGCTTACCTCAAGGGCTTTGTTTCCACAGTATTTTCAATTTTGACATTTTTCAGTCAAACCGTTGTTCAGTCATACACTGGAGGCTAAGGGGGTCCACCAAAGAGCATGCACAAAGAAGTCAAAATTAAACATGATTTAATGACTCGTAAATATAAGTACACGTTGATTGCCTAAGACGCGAAACGAGCGGTTTTTGTGAGAAAACGAACAGTATTTATATCGTTTTTACCTCGTGTAATCCAACCGATCTGAATCAGTTGTGAATCATGCGCATCCCGTGTGCAGAATGATGCACTTGAAGCAACACCAAGTCACAGCAAGCAACGCTTCACATTGAAAAGAACATAGCAAAGGGATTAGATCTATAATCTATGCTTAGAAAGGCTGCACGATTTGGGGAAAATGTCATATTGCAATTATTGAGCCAATATTGCAATTGCGATATGCGACTCCGATATGATAAAATGGTTTCATGAGTCCAACTTGCTTGGTTCTAAAGTAAAATGCACACACAGATTAATGTTTATTTCTCAACTCAAACTAAAAACAACAACTAAATGATTGATAACACCTATAATGATCAATAAACCATCAACCAAACCAACATTACAGTCAGTGATTCCATCATTACAATTGAAAGCTATCAACTTGGTTTAACTTAAAAAAGTAAGTAACCTGGATTGCCTTAAAATTTTAAGTTGATTGAACTGGAAAAAGTGAGTTAATTCAATGAAGGAGATTAATTTAATCATCAGAAACTCAAAATAATAAGTTATCTCAACTAAATAAATTATTATAAAGTTGATTTGACAAAAGAAAATATGTTGTGATAACAAATCTTGAAAATATTTTTTACAGTGCGAGAGAGAGAGCGTGCATAATGCAGTTAACATGGAAAAACTAGTTTGCTTTAGTGAAGATCAAGGCTGTTAAAATGAAAGTGAGCCGATAAGTGGTCTTCTACTGCCCTCTGCTGGCCACTCGACTTATTAATAAAGTCTTTTCACATGCTTTTTGCTTTCATATCTAGACACTTTAAAATCACTTATATAACAATACTATTATAACACAATCATATTTTGTCAGAGTGAATGACTTCATTTGTACTGACAATTCACATCAATGCTACAGTAGCAACATGGTAAATCATGGTAAGCTATGGTAAATCATGCTGGATTCAAAATCATATTAGAACATGGTAAATCATGCTAGAACAGGACCACTGATCTAATCATTGTGCTGGACCTATTTTTTTTTACTGCCTATTTGAATTATCACTCAGTGAGTTATTTACCGATGTAGGTCTAGTACTATTTCTAGAGACACAAAGATCAATTAAACCTATATTTATTTGATGTAAAGCCTTACTTTTTTTTTCTTTCTCTTTGTATTTTTTTTATCAATATGGTAGGCCTACAAGATTATCCGATTCAAAAGAATGTGATAAACCTTCAATTTGTAACAGACGGCTAGGTTATTATTATTATTTTTTTTTTTAATGCTGTATTGTGAACATCAAGTAGCATGTACATTGTAATTTCTCATACAACATATTTCACATGCCTCAACAAGAACAGAAAAAAAAAATAATAATTAAAATAAAAAATAAAAAGAATGAGAGGGTACATAAATATCAGTTTACCAACAGATATACATTATACATTTATCAATTCCAAAGCGTATTCTAATGCAATATAAATACATAGAGTATATTTTATATATCAGCATCATTAATTATATTTGTGAAACTAATATATATGTGAAATTATATTATATTATGTGAAAATGTTCAAGGATAAGCATATATTAATCACTTTAATTGCTTTACTATTTTTAGATTTTGACATCACATCTACATACATTTTGATCTCTTTTTCAAGTACCATAAAAAGAGGTCTGCTATTTGTAAACTTGCATTTATGAATGTGAAATTTACATAAAAATAAAATAAAATTTATAATAAAACCGACATCCTTTAATGAGTGATCCTCGATATAATATAGGTTATTATTCTGTCCGTAGGATTCCTCCTCTCTCACGCATGCGCACACGCACACGGCTCATCTGATGACGTGGTGCCGTTGGCGTTCGCTGAGCTGCGCGAGAGGATGGCGGACCAGAACAGGCAAATCAAACTCGCTGCAGCCAAGAAAAAGGTACACTTATGTGTTTTAACGTAGTATTTCACTATCTTTGTAACAAAAGACAACTGTCGATTGTAATTGAATCGATTCTGAGCGTGTGTGTCCCATCTGTCATGTTGACATTCCACGTCAACCGGCCTCTCCTCAGGCCCGCGTCCGGGAGTCAGGCACTCTCGGGCGGGCGCGGCTGTCAGGAAAGCTCGGGGATTCCGCTGAGATTAAGCCTGGATATTAACTCGTTAGAGTTTATCTCTCACACGCGTTTATAACGATTTTAATTGGTCAGAAATGTTCTAAAAGTGTCTCTATGTGAATGTCAGGGTAACTTGGCAAGCTAATGTTGTTAGCCTCTGTGTTTTGTTGTTGTTTATAATTCTGAAACTGACGCCAACAACACCAGTGTGAATTAGTGGACAATAATTGAATGTTTTTTTAATGAAGTTTATGACTTTAGGCTCGTTTAACCAGCTTATTAGTGTTAGCCTACTTGCTAACTGCTAGTTAAAATGACAGGTCCAATTGAAACAGCTGGTTGATCGTCTTTGTTAACAGTAAAAGTGTTTAACTAATAGGTTTAATTGGTTTTCGATCCCCTTATAGTGCGCTTTTTGCTTGCTGTCTGAGGTTTAATTGATTAAATGACAGACCAAATCTATGAATATTTGTGTTTTGTGCAGTGATGCATGTTGAGTGCACTTGATGAAGCCCAAAAGTGCTGTCTAGATAGGCAAATCAGCTTTTTTCTAAAGCACGCTATACATTACATATTGTTTCAAAGCAGCCTCACACTAACAAATAAGAGAATTATTATGAAATTCAAAATATCTAAACATTATTCAGCTTAATCAGGTCAAATGTAGTTCTCATCTAATAGTGTCAGTGCATTACTGAATATTAAGTGTCACATATACCTCAACTAAGCTGGCCAAAGGAACAGCAGCTGTCTGGCCTGGGACACCAACAACATGTCTTGAAAAAATCAACTTTGGAATTTAAGTTTTGGCTCTGTCATATGAGAGCTTCATAATTTAGACCCTTGTGTCCCATGACAGCTGAATCACAAATCTGACCTACTAGAGAGACTGTCTTCATTCTCATTCTCTCCACATTGCAGGATCGGACGGGAGCTTCTTCATGAACAGAATGTGCAGTTGGTTTTTTGTCATATCTGACTATAGCGACTTGATTTAGTTATCTTGGTTTAGTTTTGATGAATGAGTTAAAGCCAGTGTGCTTAAACTGGGACAGATTATTGACTCATAGTTTCTGCCTGTCAGTGGCACTGGTGCATTGATGCTTGCTTTAGTTCAACAGCAGCCAAAGAGTATCAGTCATTATCACTAAAATCAACTAAATTCTTTGTGTAGAAATACTTTTCACAACAGAAATGCTAGTAAATTTCACTATTAATTACAAAGAAACGGCATGTAACACGTCGAAATAAACTAGAATAGACTAGAAAAGTATTTTCACTCCTCAAGCAGTTATGATTGTCTTATTGTCATTGCATTATATAAAACAATATTAAACAAATGCAGCATGATCTTCTAATTTTTGCTCACTAACTTTTGGTGTTTGTGTAAATGGAGCAAACAGTTTTTGGTTTGGATCAGTTTGATTAATATTTTAAATGAGCTTTTATTTTCATTTTTTAAATTAATATTTTGTAATTTCGTTGTGTGCTTTTTTTCTTTAAATATTGCTTTTTTGGTTTAATTTATTTGTATTTTAGTTCATATTTATTCCCACTCTAGTTAATAATTTTAGTGCTTCAACTTTATTGCCAAGGCAGCATTTGGCATTTTTATTTCAGTTAATGAAATGCTTTTAATAGTTTAATCCTAAATAACGCTAATAATCTTTTAGAAAGTAAGGAATAAAATAACTAGCTTCTAGCTTTTTTAAGCATGAAGACAAACGGATGCATAAATGCAATATGTGATAACTCATTAAATAATGTGATATTCGATAGGCGATACGATGATGCTTAAAGTGTGTAAAATAAATTATCTTTAAAATATATTTAAAGTTATATACGTGTTTTACATTGTTTTTGTGACAATAAAACATCCCTACAGCTTCTGAAAGAATTATTATTTTAACATCAGTGTTTTACAGCTTATCCTACATTAAGGTTATTTACCATCACAAACTGAATAATCAAATGTAAAAATAAAACACTGTTTAGTTTTCACTGTATGAATTAAATACTGATTCTTATTAAAGCTACAAAAGTTATTCAGCCGAGAGCAGCGAGTCTTGTGTGCATGACTCAGTTATTGCAAGCCGTTGTGATATGCATTTGAGATAAATGAGAATATGGTGCAAAAGTTTGTTTATTTTTTTAGTAATTCAACTTAAAAGGTGAAACTAATATATTATATAGACTCATTACATGCAAAGTGAGATATTTCAAGCCTTTATTTGTTATAATTTTGATGATTATGGTCGGATTACAGATATGAAAACCCCAAATTCAAAATTAGAATATTGTGAAAAGGTTTTCATATCTGTAATCCATAATCATCACAATAACAAATAAAGGCTTGAAATATCTCACTTTGCATGTGATGAGTCTATATAATATATTAGTTTCACCTTTTAAGTTGAATTACTGAAATAAAGGAACTTTTGCACCATATTCTGTAAGTACATTTGCGTTATTTAGTTAATTTTGATAAATTGTGCAGCCCAAATATACACCTAGTATGGCTTCATGGTGAGTAAATGGGCTAATTTTAAATTTTGCGTGAACCTTTAACATTCCTGCTCTTTGGTTCTGCAGCTGAAGGAGTTTCAACAGAAGACGGTCCCGTCCACAGGAAGTGCCGGACCAAAGAAGAAGAGGAAGGTGAAAGGAGGCGATCAGACGGATGGACCGGCGGACAGACGCTCTCCAGACAATGTGAGTCGCTAGTGGGGGTGTGACTGAATGTCCACTGTGTTTGGCTTGTTTTGTGGCTGCTCAGTTAGTGGCACTTTCCCACGGCAGGAATTAATCCTCGTTTCAGGATCCAATCAGTCATATTTGCATATGAGGAATTATATTTGCTCCTCACCATTTCGAGGGACTGTTTTAGCTTAGTCCTACTGTTTTACAGAACAGCCAGTAATTACAAGCCAAGTCACCTTCATTTATATATAGAGCGTTATACTGTACAGACTGTGCTCAAAACAGCTTTACAGTAATAATGTACAATATTAAACATTATTCACATTAATTACAGAGAGTCGGATCTAGGGTTATTAGTGTTAACTACAAATTAATTAACATAAATCTGAAAGAAGAAGAAAAAAGTTGTTTTTCTTTATTAGAAAAAGTCTCCTTGGCAACTAACTTTTTTGTTATTGTATAATTAACATTTTGTTAATACAGCCGAAAAGAAATAAAATGTCATTATTATTAATTTATTATCTATTATCTAACATAATAAATAACTAAAACTAACAATTACTTCATTTAAAAGCAGTACAGTGAAAAATAAATCAAATCTTGAACTGACTGCATGTAATAAAATTTAAAATAATTCAAATCAGTACAAGAAATTGTATATATTTTTATATTTTTCTGTACTGTGGTTCATTTAATTAAATATATTAATTTTATACTTGTGTCATTATAGAGAATTTAAATGATTACTTTAATATATTCAATTATCTACATATTATAATTAATATATAAAAAAACAAAAATATTCGGTAACTCTAACTGGGAGGTCTGTTTTATAATGGCTGGTTAATCTGGTTCAGGCACTACTAACCCTTCATCTAGTGTTTCCTGCTTCCTTTAGCACTTACTTCTGCTTCCTCCTCTCTCTCTCTCTCTCTCTCTCTCTCCTCCTCCTCCTCCTCTACCGTCTGCCTCTCCTTCCCCGTAGATTGAGAATATTCTCAAAGTTATGGTGTCTGATCTTAGTCTGACTAATGGAGTGTCTCAGCCTCCATGTGTCAACAACAGTCAGGTGAGCTACACACACACACACACACACACACACACAGTCTCGCTCTCTCTCACACACACACACACACACACACACACACATACTCACTCAGACACAAAGACACACCCACTCAGGCTAACACACACACACACACACACAAATACTCACTCAGACACACCCACTCAGGCTCTCACAAACACACAAATAATCACACAGACACTCAGACACACACACACACACACACACAAATACTCACTCAGACACAAAGACACACCCACTCAGTCTCACACACTTAAATACTCACTCAGACACTCATTCAGACTCTCACTTACACACACACACACACACACACGTCCCCCCTCTCCTCCCGTTGTCTTTTCTCCTTCCTCTTTGAGTTCGGTCATCTGTGTTCCTGCATGTTCTGCATGCTGTGACATCATCACTAGGGATGTCCCGATACCACTTTTTCACTTCCGATACCGATGCCGCACCTTTGGCTTTTGCCGATACCGATATTAGTCCGATATTTTTTTTTTCGTGGTCCGACGTGCCGTATACGGCCCACAGGGTGGTTTATAGGTTTAACTTTGTGAAAGACAAAACAAAACAAACACAAAAGTAAACATAATACATATCTTTGGAAAGCTGAGAAACTCGTGATTCGAACGACGTAAACCATTTTAAGATACAATCAACACAGCGGGCACAATCTGTCTCTTTGTCAGACCACCAACAGCCAAAACAAACCAACACAAACTGGAAGAAACTCACCAATTAGCCATCTGTTAGTCCACATTCCAACAAAAATGGTTTGGTTTCACTGTAAAGCGTCCATACAATCCAATTTGAAGAAGTTTTTAGTCCAAAACAATTGTATATATGAATAAACATCCATGGAATGTAAATAGTAGCATTTCGCGTTAGCCGACAGCGCTATCACAACTTCTACGCACTAATGCTACGTTCACACCGGACGCGAATAGGGCGTCAGGCGCAAATGATTTCAATGTTAAGTCAATGCAAGAAAAATTCCTGCGCCGCTAATGAGGCAAGGAGCGCGGCGCGGAAGACGCGAATACGCCTCATTCGCGCGTCAAGTTGGCGCGAATGGCGCGAATTGAGCGTTGTGCATTCACGCGTTTGACGCGAATTCGCGTCTGCCGCCCGAGTTGAAAAATCTGAACTTTGGCGTGAATTCGCGCCGCGATAACCAATCAGGAGCCTAGCTGCTTGCTCACGTGGTGAAGTGTCTGGATGCTTCAATAAATTATTTTGTTAATACGACTAAATGCATGGTGGGATTATGCACAACAAAGCAAATGTTTCATCACTTAAAACATTATTTCTATATGGAGACATGTTCATTTTGTATTGAATGTTATTCATTCCATATCTAGAAATAGTATTATGTTGTAAAGACATAATCAACATATGTGCATAAGTTCGTGTCTGGACGTGAGAGAGAGAAAAAAAATCACAGGACAGGTTAATAACTTTTGAAGGCTGGCTCTATTTATTATCAAAACAAAAATAAATGACAGCTAGATTAGATGGATGAGGGGCCGGGCGAGGGTGATCCTCGCTCAGATGCAGGACAACAGGTCATCAAACTGGGCGCGTGACAGGCGGAAGTACCGCTGACAGCGGCCGTCATCCAGAGCAGCTCCTGGAGCGAGCAAATGGTGAAACTCGCCAAACGGTTCGGCTCCGAAGGGTCCGGTGGACACAAATATATACGGCGACGATGATCCCCACGCCGCTGTTCTGCTATCCAGAGTAAATACAGAGCGGTAACTCTCTTGATGAATGCTCGGTCGACATAAAAACAATGACCGCCAACGGATTTTGATTCTGACGCGCGTAAATTTCGCTTCAAACTTTACGCGCGCCAGTTTCGCTCTTGACACGCGAATTAACACTAGTGGTCAAGCGTCAAACTAGACGCGTCAGGCGCGAATTTGACGCGTGATTCGCGTCCGGTGTGAACGTAGCACAACACTATTGATCCGTCTAACTTCAGTTGAAACGTAAACATTGGAGAAAAAAGAATGTCAAAATGGCCGCTGACCCATGAACTATTGATTGACAGGTCATTTTAGCCAATCGGCGAGTGTTAGGGGTGTCTTCTAAACTCCAACAGCCAACGAGCGTGCCTGGTGAAGGTACCTACCTCTCTTTGAGTGACAGTTTATCTATCCAGTTGCAATAGAGAATGAAATGACGCTATTTTCTGATAGCCAATGAATTTCTGAAAAGACTGAAATGCAGCTTTTGTTGGTGGAATCATCCGATTACATTAGAATCCGTCGGCAAAGCGAGAGTGATTCTCTGCGCGCGTGTGCGTAAACACAACAATCATCACGTGACAGGCTGCGCCGCTAAACTGGATATCGCTCATATTTTTTTCTCCCCTCCGATCTCCGATCTAGCGTTCTGGGCCGGTATCGGCGCGATACCGATGCCGTGGATCGGATCGGGACATCCCTAATCATCACACACACACAAACACATACACACCCTCAGACTGTCACTTACACAAACACACACCCTCAGACTCTCTCACACACACACACACACATGCATCCCCCCTCTCCTCCCGTTGTCTTTCCTCCTTCCTCTTTGAGTTCGGTCATCTGTGTTCCTGCATGTTCTGCATGCTGTGACATCATCTCAGGAAAAGTAGATTTTGCATCATCTGCTGCAGTTTTTATAGTCCTCATTTTCAAGAACAATCATGATGTTCTTATTTTGAAGGATTCATCAGTGCACGCGGTTATAAAGACATAAATGTTCATAATAATCATCACATGCTGTTTCATGTTGACTTTAATGCATCTTTGACATGCCAAATTCACGTCCCATGATGCTCTGTCATAATCAGCAGCATTAGTGCCTGCAGGGGTTGAGTGTTTGTGAGTGCCTGGAAACATTCACTTTTATATGAATGTACCTGATAAATAAAGAATATGTGACTCGGCCAGTGTGTGTGTGTGTGTGTGTGTGTGTGTGTGTGTGTGTGTGTGTGTGTGTGTGTGTGTGTGTGCTACAGCTGAGTTTAACGTGTCTTTGTGGCTGTGTTGGGTCAGGATCGTGTGGATGTGGTGAACCGGGTCTCACAGGAGCTGAAGGAGGCCAGTGCTGATCCTGACCGAGACTCGCCCGTCTCTAACCCCGCTTCTGCTATTAACACTGAGTGTGTCGCTGATAACACTGCCCTGCAGGTGTGTGTGTGTGTGTTAATGTCAGTCACCTGAGCTGCGTTTCAAAACCATCACTGTGTGTTTGATGCAGTCGATGATGTCAGACCATTGTCCGTTTGTGTCTTAGCCGTTCAGATGTTTTTATTCTGATGTCATTTAATTTAATGTACTGCTTTGTCAGGTGTTCTCTTGTGTTGTCACTTCCTGTTTTGTGTTTTTCATTCGAATGCTTTCCCTGCAGAATTGCACAGCTGATGCAAATGGTGACGAACATCCTCTGGAAGATAAAAGGTGAATTTGCTCTTTATTTCTGAACAATATGGCCATTATACCACGAAAACGCAGCGCGTCACAATCACTGCCAATCAGAGAGTTTGATGTTTTATAGATAGAGATTTACACATTCATTTACTAAAGATGCATTTAAAAAAAAATTACTGTAAATAGTTTTAAGCCTTGAATCACACTTACAAGTTTTGATTCACGCGGTGTTATTTATTTTAGTGTCACTGACGTACTGTTATAATTTTTTAGTATTTTATTTTTTATAAATATGCCTATAGTTTTGACTGATTTTAAAGTTTTTTTGTTATTTTAGTTCAAGTTCAATTTTAATGATAAATGTTTTCTGGACAACTGGCTGAAGTAGTGTTTTTTTATATATTTTATTTATTTCAGTAGTAATAAGTAACACATTTTTTTAAATAGTTTTAGTTAAATATAATAACCCTGGATTCATAGTTTTGAAGGCAGTATTATTTTACTACCATTGAGAGTATTACATTTTTTTTATTTAAATTTTTTTTTTTTTATTTGAATATTTTTTTAATTAAATTTGCATAATACTTGTTGTATTATTACATAATGTTTAATTACATTGTTTACATACATTTGTTATATTTTGTTGTTATAATTAATAAAGTTAATTTTGGGTTTTTTTTGGGTTTTTTTTAAAGAAAAAATGTCTGAATAGTTTTATTAATTTTTATTTCAGTTTTAGTTATTATAACAAGTTAAACTATAAATCAAATTGAGAAATTTAACTAGCTGAAATAAAATACGTGTCTTCAGTTTTTATTTTTTTTTTGTAGTTTTTTTTTATGCTTTAGTTTAACTGTAATAACCCTGGGCTGAGGCAATGAGCTATTTATGCAATTAATTATACACACACACACACACACACAGAAATAGAAGTAGACTCCAACCAAAGACAAAACGTCAGATTTGCATGGAACATGAATCTTGCTGCTTTATTCTGTTAGTTCGTACACTGACAGAAATACCATTGATTTTTATATATTTTAATGCATGTTTAGTTCATAGTAACCCTAAATTGTGTAAGGTTGAACTCATGTGTGTGTGTGTGTGTGTGTTCGCAGGCCGCTGTCGTCCACAGAGAGCCTGAGACAGCTTTCCCAGCAGCTCAATGGACTTCTGTCAGACGTGAGTCTGTGTTTGGTTGGATTATGATGCTATGATGTTATTGGGCGATGCTATTTTTCCTGCCCATGCTCAGTTACATCAGCAGAAAAGTCATTTCTGAAGTATTTAAATTTTATTGAAACAAAGTGGGGTTTTTTTGCACCGATGAATAATTTGCAATGAGGCCAGTACAATTTTTTAAGATAGTAAATTATCTATTTTTAATATTTTGATTTATATTTTTATGCATAATATTTATATTTAGGATCTAAACTCCAATGGTTCCTCCTAAATGAACCAACAATATTTTTTTAATTTGCATGCATTGAGCGTGTTACAAAAATAAAAGAATCAACATATCATGATGAATGATAGAAGCTGTTTAAATTCTCATTTAGCACTTGTAAACACCCCAAATATCAACCATTTCAGGATGAATTAATCAAGTGTTTCAAGACGTCCGATTCATTTTTTTTTTGTGTAAATGCTAATTGTTTTTTTATTTCCATCTTGGGTGAAATGCAGTCTTCAACATACATCAATGGAGACAGCGATCCACCGGCAGTGAACGAGAAGGAACTGGAGGTATTCAAGTTCACTGTATTTATAAAGCACACATTTACAACGTGACCAAAGTGCTTTACTTCACTTGATTCAATTCACCAGGTTAATAATCTGAATAACAACACATAAAACACAAACAAAAGCACCAACGCTAGGAGCAACCTTACAAAAAGCTTCTGTAGGGTAGTTTAGTTTGGTCTAGAGGTTTATAATTAACACTCCATACGGTGACTAATCTCACTCGAGCAGGATAATCTTATTGAAGTTCTTACGATGAAAATAGCTTGAAGTCTGTAGGGGTTTACAGTATTGGCTGATTTGATATCAGTCACTTGATTAAAATTTTCACACTAATATCCCGGATTTATATTTGTATATATAAGGTTTTATATTTGTATGTATTTATTTTAGGGCTGTGCAAAAGTTAATTGCGATTAATCGCATCCAAAATAAAAGTCTGTGTTTACATAATATATTTGTGTGTGCTGTATATGATTATTTTGTATATAAAAATACTCACACATGCATGTATATATTTAAGAAAATATGTTATTAATATATAAAATATTTATATTTATATAATATAGATTATGTATTTATAAATATATACAGAATTTAAGTGCAAATAATTCTTAAATATATACATGCATGCATAGGTATTTATATATACAAAATAATCATATACGGCACACACAAATATATTATGTAAACACAGACTTTTATTTTGGATGCGATTAATCGCAATTAACTTTTGCACAGCCCTAATTTATTTATAATGTATTTAGAAATGCCCAACCAGGGACAGGAGTTGTAAATTAGCATTAGCTATAAACTCTATATGCTACGCATCAGTTACAGGCTTTGTATTGTGACTATGTTTGACTGTATGGTCCCTGTTAAATAAATAAATAAATAAAAATAAAAATTGATTCCTTCATGGTTTACAGACAAATTGTCTTCATGGTTCATCAAGAATAATTTTAAGTCCCCCTGTAGTCAATGATTGTATCCTTTAAAACTCTTCTTTGATCAACAAAATCACATATTTAAACGATTTTTTCCTTGGAAAAACATTTCTTCATGCCTATAAATATCTTGATTGTAACCCGACACCTTTGCGTCATTTAGTATGCACGGTGGTATGAATATGCAAATGAGCCCCGCCTCCACTCACTCACTCACTCACTGGTTGTCGATCTGATTGGTTACAAGGTGGTTTGTGACGTCAGAAACACCAGCGATTTCAAAGCGTGTTTTTAAGACTTTAAGGAGGAAATTCTGTCCACTTATGAACTTACACACTGTTTTAAAGCACATTAATCACACCACATAGACATATTAACAACATTAAAAGCTAGATTTTTAACTCATTTTTGCTAAAAATAAAGAATTAAAAAGATCTGAAACCGTTTTTCTCTCCGTTCTACACTGAAGACTTTAATTAGTGTAATTAGTTGTTTATATCTCAGAATGTGTGTGCAGTGCTGGCATTTAATCCGTTCGCTCACATGATCTCCTGCTACACACTGAACAAACATCCTGTTCCAGCTTCACAAACACCGGCTCGACAGAAAGAGGCTCCGCTTATTTGTTCCAGTCTTAATCAAAGGTTAAAAGAAATGCCCTTCTGCTCACAAAGGCTGCATATATTTCATCAACGAGACAGTAAAAATTTAAATAACATTGCAACCTAAATGTCTAATATAGTAAAATATGAAATATATTCTGAAAATATTAAATATATAATTATGAAAATATTATATATCTGAATATTCAGCATCATTACTCCAGTCTTCAGTGTCACATGATCCTTCAGAAATCACTCTAATATCATGATATTTCTCATTATTATCGATGTTAAAAAGAGTTCATATTTTTCTGGATGAATCGAAAGTTCAAAAGAACAGCATTTGTTTGAAATAGAAATCTTTTGCAATATTATTGTCACTTTTGATCATTTTAATGGATCCTTGATGACTAAAAGTATTCATTTCAATAGAGAGAACAAATTTCTTTCTACTTAAAGAGCTCAGTTTTGAGTAAAACGTTAAATGTTGTCCTTCTAGAATGTGAACGAAAGCCTGTTTATCCACATTCACCCAGTGTTCAGTTACACATAGAACTGATTCTTTGTGTTACACCGTGTCACTTCCTGTTCACCGTATCTCTCTCTCTCTCTCTCTCAGACTCGCAACCAGGAGCTGGCCGCTGCTCTGGACTCCAGCGCGCTAACAAACACACAGCTCACGTCTAAACTCGAGACACTGGTGAGAGTTTATGACGTCCTATTATACCGGAGACATTCACACGGGATGCATTCTTGGAGGACAATGAGACACAGTATCCACGCTTTTAATATGCAATTAAAAATATGAAATTCAAGAATGCATTCTTTGTGAACTTCTCACATCTTATTAAACGCACATAATTAGCGTTTATGCAGACACGAGTGTATGACCTAGTAAACTCGTCAGATGTCATGCTATATTGTGATTATACTTTGTTCATATTATAACGCAGTCTTGAGTGCCTTATTGCTTTAATTAAAAGGTTGCTGTTAATATATTCATCTGTATTTCTCATTTTTATTGTTTCACTCTTTCTATTTTTATTCTGTAATAGTTGGATTGGATTGTACATGTGAAGATTTTTACAAACAAGATAATGTTAGTTTATATTAATTAAAACATTATTAAATTCAAAAGTTATATTTGTTAATGTTTAATGGACCTGAGCTGACATGAACTAACAATTAACAGCTGTATTTATATTAACTAATGTAAACAAATAAATACTGTAAATATATTGCTCTTTATAAAAAAAATATTTATATGTATATATATATATATATATATATATATGAAGAGTTCAGATGCAAAAGCCTCTAAATGCCATTTGAAATTTTCTAATGATGATTTTGATCAAACTTGTATATTTAAGTTCAGTCATTTCACTTAAATAACAATTAATAGGTAATTATCATTGCCATTTAAGTGAAATCACTGAACTTAAATATACAAGCTTGATAAAAATGATCATTCTAGAAGAAACTTTCAAATGGCTTTTGCATCTGAACTCTTCATATATATATATATATATATATAATTTATAATATATAATTTAAAATATTTTATTATAATAAATTATAAAAAAATATTTTTTATAATTTATTATAATAATAAAATAATTATAAAAATATTATAATTATATAATTTAAAAATATATAATTAAATAATATTATTTATATATAATTTATTAATTTATGTATATACATGTATATGTATTTTTACAATGAGCAATATATTTTAAGTTTATTTATTTGTTTACATTAGTTCATGTAAATACAGCTGTTAATTGTTTGTTCATGGCAGCTCAGGTCCATTAAACATTATTAAATTCAAAAGTTATATTTGTTAATGTTTTAATTAATATGAACTAAGATTATCTTGTTTGTAAAAATGTTCATATACAGTATAGCATATATATATTCCCCCTCCCTCATGGCCTTCAGATTGATTGCAGAGCAGTTATCACATTTTAAAGGAATAAGATGCATTTTGAATTCATATTGTCTTTAATGAAGCGCTAACCTGTTAACATTTAGGAATGATGTTGTCGGTTTAATTATTTAGTTAAATGTTGACCATGTTTGTTCTGTGTCTTCAGACGAAGCAGTCTCAGGAGCTTTCTGATCAGCTACAGAAGGTAAGCGCGGCCAGCGGTGTTATTATATTGCTCATTCCTCATTTATTAGTGTGTGACTCCTCCTGATGTGCTTCATCGCTTCTCCTCAGGAGCGGAGAGAGTTTGAGCAGAAGTTCAGTAAGGAGCAGGGAGCGATGCGTGAACAGCTGCAGGTGAACCCATATTATACTGTACTATAGTCATGTCTGATTATGTGTGATCGCATCCCACATATATTTACATAATAAACATCACAAGTTAAGCGTCACCCCAAAACTCATCAGTAACTCAGCCTCAAGTTGTTCCAAACCTCTGAGTTTCTATCGTCTGTTGAACACAAAACAAGATATTAAAAAAATAAATTGGCTATAGCTATTGACTTCCATAGTTGAAAAAAAAAGTAAAAATGTTCGTTTTTTGTGTGAACTATCACTTTAATTCAGTTAAACGAAAACCTGCTGTTGGCAGGTACCGGTACTGCAGAATGACAGATCTTGTCACTTTAAATGATCAAAATGCAGGGACAAAAGATTCATTTTAATAGCGGCCAAAATGTTTTCAATGCATGAAAACCCCTCTTAATGTCAGTTTTGTGTGTGTGTTTAATGATGTTTGTCATCATTCAGGTTCACATTCAGACCATCGGCATCCTGGTGTCCGAGAAGTCAGAGCTACAGACGGCCCTGTCTTACACACAGCAGGCAGCACGACAGAAGTCAAGTGAGTGTGTGTCCGTGAATAACACACTGTCAGATTCATTCTCATAACTGCACACCCACTTAACCCTTGTGCAAAAAGGTTACACATAGGTAAAAAGAGGACAAAAATGTACGTGTCAAAAAACGCTTCGGAGCACAGACTTAAGTTTGGTGTCATTTTAAAGAAGACCCTTTGCAGATTATTGCTGAAGTAAAAAAAATAATAAGTAAATCCAAAAAAAAGTTATATAGGTATAAGTTTATGAAAATTATTTATAAAAAATATTTTACATAAAATATATATTTTATAAATCAGGTTGAACTCAAAACTGCAATAAAATCAAAGCCATAAATCTAAATAGGTTGTGTTCCAAATTTGAGGATGATATCTTAAAAAATGAGCTTTCGGAACAGTTTGTTTGGGCGTAGTAACATATTTTCCCCACTGGAGCTCACAGTGATTGGATTTGTTATTTGCAGTTTTTCTCTCTCAGTATTACAAACACACACACACATTTTTTTATAACACACTCTGACATCATACCAACAGACCCACACAAATATTGTTGCATAATTTATCCAGTTGGCTCTATAATATGCCGAAGCAGAAAACAGGAATAAAGCGATATTTGTTTTATAGGCCAAACTTAAAAAAAAAATGGCACCAAGTAAAAAATAAAATTTTGAAGCCTTGCCATCAGAATGAAAGCCTCTTAACAAAGATTGCATAATTTTATAGTTAACTGAACCGGGGATTAAAAATGGCAGTTTTAATGGGTTTCAATGGGGACATTTTTGTCCAAAAGGACAAAAGGACATTGTACCTAATGCAAAAAATATTTTTTTTAAGAAAATGACGGTGAAATAGTAAAATTCCCATAAAAATACACACCTGTGCCAATTTTTTTGCCGTTAGCTTTAACACAGGCAAAGTGATCAAAAAAACAAAACTGAAAAGGACAAAAATGTCATTAAGGATGCACAAGGGTTAAGTTTATTTTCAACCAACTTTTTTCAGCAACAATCCTTCACTTTTAAACGAGTGTGCTGTTATATTCTTCATTCATTGTTACGTATGCGTTTGCTTTAATGCTTTTTTAAAAGACCACGTCCAGGTCATCGTATCAAAACTGACTGAGTTTGCTCACACAGGGTGCAATGACTTGGCAAAAATATTTTTAAAAATTGTGTGTCCCCCTCCCCAATAATACTACACTACACTTGTGGTAAAAACGTTTTTGGCAAATATTAGATTCAATCTTTTTGTCTAGTTGATTATAAGTCTACAAGTTTGAAGAACTGAATAAGCTTGAACACTGAGAATCAGCGATTTTAGGCCTAGAAATGAAGAGTTCAGATGCACATGCCATTTGAAATTTTCTTCTTTAATGATGATTTTTATCAAACTTGTATATTTAAGTTCAGTAATTTCACTTAAATAACAATTAATAGGCAATTATCATTGCCATTTAAGTGAAATCACTGAACTTAAATATACAAGCTTGATAAAAATTATCATTCTAGAAGAAAATTTCAAATGGCACTTAGAGGCTTTTGCATCTGAACTCTTCAAATGTACTTTTTTTCTTTATAAAATATGTAATTTATTACTGTATTGACCTTGTGAGATCAACCTTTTTTCACTCTAACCTGTCCACATGTGTGTGTTTGTGTGTGCAGGCGAGGCAGAAGATCTGAGCTCGCGACTGCAGGCCAGTAAACACAGAGTGTCTGAGCTGGAGAGAACATTATCTACAGTCTCGACACAACAGAAGCAGTTCGAGAAGGTAGCAGATCCTCCATTCATCTTCATTATCTGCTGTGTTTTACCCGGTTAAGTGTAAAAAAACCTTGTTTCCACAGCATAATAAAGAGCTTGAAAAGGAGAGAGACAGTCTACGAGTGGAGGTCCTCAGGTTTAAGTAAGTCAGCAGATGTTATATGAATGAATGAGTGTGTGATTAGATCCAGCTTTATTGGCATTGTACAGACCACAGTACAAAACCAATGAGAAACAGAAGCATCTAACCAGAAGTGCAAAGAGCAATAGGGCTGGGTAATAAATATTGATTTCTTGGTATTAACCGATTCTCATTTTTACGAACCGATATTGATTGTTAAATCTCAAGAATCGATTAGTCATCCTGTTTCATTTGAATGAATGGATCATTATATCGCGGCTGCGCGCATCCAAAAAAAACGCAATAATCTTTGTCCTTTGTTACTATTGATATGAAACAAAGTCTCAATTTTCAAATTACGTCCATTTTCTTTAGAAATTCAAAAACATAAATAGCGTTTTATCGCTGTGGCGTGAGATCGCTCTGGAGAAGCAGCAGCGCTGATCTCTCTTCCGGCTTAATAATACCAGTCACAGCGCCAAATAAACATGAATGAGCATCTGAAAGTGTGTTAAAGATAGAGTACAACTTATCCAAATCCGGATCATGTCACATTGATTCGCTCAATCAATGTCATCGTCATATTTACCTCAGAAAACCCACATCAACTCGTTAGTCAGATAGAAAAAATAACTCTAGAGAGGAGCATTTTGCTAAATATATACACCATATTACATATGCATTATAATCTTAATGTTCTTCAATATTTAATGCATATTTGAATAAATCTGGCAAGTTTTTACGACAGTCGCCATTTAAATGTTTATATTTCATATAATCTTCTTATTATAAAATAAATAAAAGTGTAATTTAAGTGTTTGTAAAGCTACAAAACAGTTCATTATTACCTTCATATTAGGCTAATGAAGCCCAACTAGACTCCCGTAGTTTACAGCATTAGTTCAGAGATTTGATTCCCTTGAGAAAAATGGCCATTTATTGTAACTGATATCCAAAATAATCAAGATTGAATCGAAATCGAATCGAATTGCAAGCTTATGAATCGAAATCGAATCGAATTGTGAAATTTGTCTCAATACCCAGCCCTAAAGAGCAATAAGAATAAATATGTTTGCATAAGTGCATTTAAGATCCAGACCCATCAGTGCAAATGATCAGAAAATGTTATGAAATTAGAAAATAGAAATGGTAGATTACTGCCACAGTAAAAAAAGAATCAGGCTGGTTTTTTAGTATGCACATATAACAGGAGAAGTAACTGATATCATGTAAACCTGGTTCTGAAAATGAGATGTTATATGAATATATGTTGTGTGTGCCTGTCAGTAATTTGAGCGAGGAGTCCCGGCAGCAGAGCTCAGAGCTTTCTGAGCAGCTCAAGCTGAGAGTAAATGAGAACAATGCCTTGAAACATGAGGTTGATGAGCTTCGCAAGCGGCTGGAGATGGCCGACGACATGCTGCAACAGGTGAGGAAACTTCGGGACAGATTTACTAAACAGGGCATGAGTGTAACGATACCTTCATGTCATGATTCGATGCATCTTACGATACAATATTATTGCGATACTCCAAGACATATGGTAAAAGGTTAACAAAAAATGTACTGTTGATTAAAATGCTACATTTGATATTACATTGTGGGTTTAAATGAATAGGTTTGGACTCGGTGCTGAAACCCAAGGACAATGGTGACACCAGAATATAAATATTAATGATTCTGAAGCTGAAAATACCGAATTATTTTAAATATATCTAGTCAGTGACAGAGTGCAAGCATATTTATCTAAAATAATGTCAGACACTTTTTACTGGTAACCCAAGACATTTGGCATTTTCAGGACCCACAAATATTCCCCCATTGCATTATTATACATTATAATCAACATTATATATAGCAGTTTAATGTAGTACTGACACTAAAACGTTTTTCTCACACAGTAATTTATATTTTGGGGGGACTATCCACAATACATATTGTTGCATTTTTGTATTGCGATATATTGTGGCACGATATATTGGTACACCCCTAGACTAATCCCATAACAGTAAAAAATTCTGCAGATACTTGTTATAAAATAAACATTTTGATTCTTCTTATCGATTCTTGTGTGCACATTTTAATGACCAGCATTAGACAATAAAGAGCCTATGTGTGGCGTACAACACAGAAGCACCGTGAACTCACTCGAGGCCCAGAGAGACGTCTGTTATTAACCCCTTAACGCCCACTGTCGCAAATATGCAACAAACCATTTGTCTCAGTCAACCAGCCGAGATAACGTCTGCATTCCCCCAATGCCGGTTTGTGCATATTCACTACGGACCTATGGACCTTCGACAAGCACTTGTTTCAAAGTGACGGACTTATTTCCTGTTTAGGCACGAGGATTTCTCCGGTCAGGAACATTTGCAACATACCAAATTGACCATTATGCCCGTTGTTGCAGATTTGCAACATACCAAATTGACCCCAAATTGACCATTATGCCCGCTGTTACAGATTTGCAACATACCAAATTGACCATTATGCCCGTTGTAGCAGATTTGCAACATACCAAATTGACCCCAAATTGACCATTATGCCCGTTGTTGCAGATTTGCAACATACCAAATTGACCCCAAATTGACCATTATGCCCGTTGTTGCAGATTTGCAGCATACCAAATTGACCCCAAATTGACCATTATGCCCGCTGTTACAGATTTGCAACATACCAAATTGACCATTATGCCCGCTGTTACAGATTTGCAACACACCAAATTGACCCCAAATTGACCATTATGCCCGTTGTTGCAGATTTGCAACATACCAAATTGACCCCAAATTGACCATTATGCCCGCTGTTACAGATTTGCAACATACCAAATTGACCATTATGCCCGTTGTTACAGATTTGCAACATACCAAAATGACCATTATGCCCGCTGTTACAGATTTGCAACATACCAAATTGACCCCAAATTGACCATTATGCCCGCTGTTACAGATTTGCAACATACCAAATTGACCATTATGCCCGCTGTTACAGATTTGCAACATACCAAATTGACCCCAAATTGACCATTATGCCCGCTGTTACAGATTTGCAACATACCAAATTGACCCCAAATTGACCATTATGCCCGCTGTTACAGATTTGCAACATACCAAATTGACCATTATGCCCGTTGTTGCAGATTTGCAACATACCAAAATTTCTATTTATTTGTTGTGCAAAAGTGAAATTGATAATCTCAACATTATTTACCATCTACTTAAAGGCAAAAACAAACATAAAACATTTTTTTATATACAGCTATATAAATTCAGACGTTAAGGGGTTAATTTTAATAGAAGAACAAAAGTCAAAGAGAAAACCCCTTGCTGATCTCGATTGAGTAAATTTTTGTAAGGCTTTTCCTACATTTTATTTATCAAGACTATTGCTGCGTCCCAATTCGCCTACCTATACTACGCCCTAAAAGTATGTACAAATGCATATGCAAAAAGATTTTCATCGCTAATTTTCCACTGCGTGTCCCTGGTAGATCCTGACAGTTTTTTTGACAGTTTGCATGCTGTTAGTAAATCGGTCCCTTATGCTGTGCATGATGTAGCAACATCTCATGGAGTAACTCCTGTCTGTTGCCATGAATCCTGCAGTTCTCCAGTCAGTCGGGTCCTCCATCAGAACACCAGCAGGTTCAGCTCATCCTGGAAGAAAAGCTCCAGTTAGAGGCTCACGCGGCTCAGGTGTGTGAAGGCCTTGTATTTTGGGAATGGCTTGTGCCAGTATTGTTCCTCAGTCATTCTCAATTCCCTGTGTGTGTGTGTGTGTGTGTGCAGCTGATGGAGTCCGTCGCTCAGCTTCAGGTGGAGAGAGATCAGTACGCTGCACAGATTCAGGAGGAGGGACGAGTGTGGAAAGACAAAACAGAACAGCTCCTGTCTCAGGTGAACACATATGTTGTGTGTGTATACGTAATAATAGTTTTATTTTACAGTACATTTATAAATGCTTCTTATTACAAATCTGGTGAAATGGCTGCCACACGTTTCGTTCCCAAATGCACGTTATAAGCGACCTGATAAAGTTCACTCTGAAACACACAGTGCATATATTCATTTCATTAAACCGCAGACTTTGCAATGGGTCGTTATTTAGATGTCATTCAGCCCTAACACACACACATTCATACCCTCATAGAGTGTGTTGATTTAGGGATGCAGGGACATGAAAATTTCGCCCGATAACTGATAATTCTTTATATTTGAAAGCCGGTAACCGTTATATTGGTCGATAAATCTAAATTTATATAATTTACACTTATAATAGATAAATAATATAAATAATACACTTGTTTAGGGCTCGGATTTTCTTGCAGTTTAAACGTAAAACGTGTATTTTTGTGCATTTTCCATTACAATAAATGTAAAATCCTATAACTTTTTAAGTTCACTTATTAAAACTTTTCTCGTCAGCAGAAATCTTCCAAGTGTCGTCTTTAAAAAGAGATCAAACTTCAGTCTGTCGCTCTAAAGCATTCAAGTGTTTCCCACATTTTAAGCTGGAAATTAAATTTCCAGGGTATGCTCAAAAAGTGAATAAACGGATGCTAAATGCAGTGTAAATATAATTTAATACCATAAAATCCCGTAAAAATTCAAAATATTTAATAAAAAAACATTATCGAACTAAAATATAGTACATTCATATATTTCACACACACACTTTTTAAAATATAAAGGCTGCTGTTTATTTTCATGTGTGTATAATTTTATTTAACCACAGACTTTGTGATGGGTCGCTATTTAGATGTGTCATTCAGCCCTAACACACACACACACACATTCATACCCTCATGGACTGTGTTGATTTAGGGATGCAGCGACATGAAAATTTCATCCGATAACCAATAAAAGCCGGATTTGATAGCCGGTAACCGATATATTGGCCGATAAATCCAAATTTTTACATAATTCAAGAACCTGAATACATAAAGTTTCAACATTTAAAATCCATATCCCAAACACACAATTATAATGATGTTCTCATAATTTTATGTAACCGATATGACTGACTTGTGCTGCACGTGTTGCTCTTAACTTTTTTTTTAAGTGACTTTAGTCATATTTCAAGCAATTTAAGTCCATCATGTTGAACAGTGCGCATCGGTGTGTCTCAGCTAAAGGAAATAATACATTATTAATCGGCTTTAATACATCAGACAATTTTTTTTATTTGGACGATAACATTAGAAATTAACATGTATCGGCCGATACCGATATGGTGGCCAATATAATTTTGGCCATATATAATAATTATAATTATATATTATTATATATTATATCATATATAACCAATATAATTTTCATGTATTATGTGTGTGTGTGTAGGTGCGTCTGATGTCTGAGGAGAGGGACAACACTGCTGTTCAGATCCAGGAGCTGCAGGAGAAGATCATAGAACTGGAGAACGCTGCAGGTACAAGACACGAGATCCACACTCTTTACGCCCTATTCACATCGAACACAATACTAAATATATTATTAAGAACCGAGAGAACCGAACTCAACCCTAAAGAACATAATTTCCCCCTCAGTTGCTAAAAAACAAAACAAATCCCCAAAACATACACTACATAAATAGCACTTCTAACCTTACTCTCTCTAGATAGAAACATTTTTTTATTTGGCCTTTATTTAACCAGGATAGTCTCTCTGAGATTAAAAATCTCTTTCACGGGGGTGTCCAGGCCAAGAATGGACAGCAGTTACAGTCACAAAATTACAAATCACCAACAAATATAAAATCACAACACTTAAAAACAGTTGCACATCATTGAGTCTTCTTCCAGTGACCGGATAATAGTTTTGAAATTTTCCATAGGCACCAGAGTTTGTCATTTCAATTTCATTTGGAGTCGATTCTTTAAAAAACATTAAAAACATAAGTGAGGCGGATACGTTTTTCATGCGTATAGTCTAACATTGTGTCCACAGCTGTGATGAGCAGAGAGCAGGAGCTGCAGGTCGTGTCACAGGTCACAGGCCCTTCAGAAAGTGAACTGGCCCTTCAGGAAACCATCAGCAGCCTTCAGCGGGAGAGAGACGATCTCAGTCTACAGTACCAGGCACAGGTGACCTGCGTTAAACATGTGACGCATACTTTGTGACTGCACAATTACACTCATATTTGTGGGAAAATACTAGATCATGCAATTCTTATTGCTGTATATTTAGATTAATAGATTTCTTAAACGCATTACACAAAACCCTTTTGACATCGTTCTTCACAATAGCTGTTTCCATGGCTTTTATGCACATTTTGGGGTATCGGGGGGGAGGGGGGGGGAATGCTGAATGGAAATTTAAAAAGTGCATTAAAAACATGTGCTTAAGTGAGGCGATACGTTTTTCATGCGTATAGACTACAATAGAAACACATTTACTGAGAATATCCCTTGATGCACAACAAAAAAATTGCATGACTTTGCCTCAACAAAGATTGTGATATTTTGCTCTCTTGAACACATGGGATGGACGCGCTGCTTTATTTGCAAATATTTTATATGTTTAATTTGGATGAAAACAGCTATTGATGTTCATATACAGTATATCGTTACACCATTCAGTCCTAGAAGACACTCCTTATTTTAGACACTCCTTACATAAACATTTTCCTGATGGTAATAATTGACGCATTGTAGATTAAACTTGGCTTGAGTCGCTATTCTTAAAAAACTAAAAAATATTAATCATTGAGATATAGCTATCAAATCAAAGGCACACGTGAGCAGCTCGTCATCCGATGTTTTGAGAGTATCAGTCACACAAAGTGTGATTTTTATTCTATTTACACATGATTTGCATGTGTTTTCTCGTGTGTCCTGTAGGTGCGGGACAACGAGCAGCTGAGCCGACTGGTGCAGGAACAGGAGGTGAGGCTGGAAGAACTGGAGAGACAGGCCGAACGGGCCGCCGAAGACGCTCAAGACCGACTCCGTATTCTAGAGGACGTCCAGAGCGATAAAGCCACCATCAGCAGAGCCCTGGCTCAGAACCGGGACCTCAAAGACCAGCTGGCCGAGTTTCAGAACGGGTTTGTCAAGCTGGTGAGTAGGAACGGGTGATTCTTCGATGAATCGTTCTTTAAAATGTGGTCGATTCAAAATTGATTCTCAAAGGCCACGAATCGATTTCTTTCCATATTTATTTATCAATCACCAAAAAAACAGTATTAGTTTTCCTACACTGCACAGGCTTGTTCAGCTAATGCTGGGCTAAATGAGCTAAATATTTTAATGCACCCAAGTTTACCCATGTAAAATGATGTTCACTGTTCTTTTTTATAAATATAGGATTTGTATTAAATCTATATTCATTGAGTCGAATCGGGAATCGAAAATCGAATCGAGAATCTAAATCTAATCAAATCTGAATCGATACCCAGCCCTAATGGGTTATATGTGCAATAATGATATCAATGACGATTTAGTACCGGTCATCACTGTTTTTGGCTTCAAGTTAGGGCTGCTCGATTATGGAAAAAAATCATAATCACGATTATTTTGGTCAGTATTGAAATCACAATTATGTAACATGATTATTTCACCTGACTTTGGGAACATGTTGAATTTATTAAAAAGACACCTTTCAACAATTCTTAAAAAAGCTCTTCAGAAACACAAACATTGATCTAAAGTAAAACAGGCATCATCAAATAGGCTCCTATAATATACCAATTACATAAAAAAATTAAAAAAAAGAAAACGATACAAATCCAAACACTAGTCCAGCTAGAAATGGAAAAATCTCTAATAATACGTTTCTTCTGTAAAAGTGCAGATGTTTAAATAGCGCAACTGTACTGAAAAACAACACACAATTCAAATCTGAAATGATTTGTCTGAAAACGAACAATAATACTGATAAGAATAACAATACAAACCGCACTAAGGATTTAGCTTCTGTGTTCATGAATATTAATTACATGCGTATTAATCTGCTTACTCATAAACGCTGAATAATTCCTAATGAACTGAAATAATATTGTTTACATGTAGCACGTTAATTCAGCATGGCCCATCCCTACTCTAGTGAAAGAGGGACGTATGCGAATGTGACCTCTGACCTTTCTCCCCCTTCAGACCAACGAGAACATGGAGCTGACGAGCGCTCTGCAGTCCGAGCACCACATCAAGAAGGAGATCGCTCGTAAGATGGGTCAGCTACAGGAAGATCTGCACAATGCCAAAGAACAGGTGTGTGTCCTCTTATAGGCAGGGCTAATCATTAAATGCATCCTCTGTAAAATTAAAATAAACAGGCTTGCATGATGTTAGACTTAGTTATACGGGTCCTTCTACAATAACTGCACATGTAACCAACTTTGAACAATTGACGCGTCATCAAAGAGCCGTACGGATTACATTATTCCTACCTCTTGTAACTTTAAATATGAATAGATACCCAGAGCAAAAGATTTTTTGTATCGGTTGCTTTTACATAATTTAACCCTAAACGTTTCCTTGACGGTCATAATTGTAACATTGAAGATAAAACATGGCTTGAGTCACTATTAGGGCTGCGCGATTAATGGAAAATGAACTGCACATGATTAGGCAAAGGCTGCAAATTATTTGATTTATTAATTTTAATTTTAAAGGGGTCATGAACTGGCTTTTTAAATGTTATTATATTGTCAACTTATGATGTTCGCTTGGTTTTTGCATTCAAAAACATCAAAATGAATAAGTAATAGGCTATTTTGTACCCAAGTTATGAGCCTTCCTGAAAAACGGTCGGTTTTTATGGGCATGTCGCACTGAAGACTTGGAAATAAACGCCCACTGCTGTGAGTGGATAACAGTTTTGCATATTATAATGAGTTTAACTCACCCGTCGGTGTACGTGGGTGAAAACGTCCAATGTTATAAAATGGCAACCGGATTCGCCCATACATGTTCGACCAAGAGTCCGTGTGTTGCACAATTCCTGTCAGATCCAATATAGACGGCACAGCGCCGTTCTTTACTCTTAATCGTCTGCAAATCCAGTCTTCTTTATAAAACAATCCTCAGTGAAATGAAGCGAACAGACGACGATGTTTTATCCTCATCAGCTGGAACGTCATTAAAAATAAATTTTATCCATGAAGTCCTATTGGAATCCACAGGAAGCTTATGCAGCGACTGTCTTCTTCCACAAACAGGCGCTGCACAATATTCTGTATTGCTCGGTAGAACGATCCGGTTTGTCATCACGAGGTAGGCATGTATATTAGGCTAATTAGCTATGCGTGTAATGCGCGACTCAGTGGGCGGGGCTAAACCGGCCGTGTTGAAGCAGGCGTTGATCATCTTCTGCGGGGGTGGGGTTTTAACCCCTTCGACGTCATAGTTCCCCACTTTTAAAAACGAGTCGTTTGCTGAGCCTGGTGTCAATAAAAGCTTTTATTGGACTAACAAGGACGTTTTCAGTTCTGAAACTTACAGGATATTCTTATAATATGATAACCTCTTGGATGTCAAAAGCTCTAGGAAAATTTGATTTCTCAGTTCATCACCCCTTTAATGCGCCAGATGGCGCATATTTCATGGTTAAAGGGATGCTTATTTAGTGATTTTGCCCCCTGTAACCTGATTATTGATCCATGGCCTCAGCTGCTGGAGAAGTCGAGCGAGCTGGCGTCGGTGCAGGAGCAGAGGGATCAGTACCTCAACCATCTTCAGCAGTACACCAGCGGATACCAGGCGCTGGTGGCGGAGCGAGAGCATCTGCACAAGCAGTTCCTGCAGCAGGCGCAGCTGATGGACCGGCTGCAGCACGACGAGGTGCAGGGCAAAGTTCAGCTGGAGCAGAGTCACGTGCAGCTGCAGGAGGCACAGGTGAACACAAGCCTTCTCTTCAACCATCACCGTAGGAGCGTCCCATGTGACGATACCACACACATCACGATATGATATCACTGCCATCAGGGTTTGAAATGAACCTTTTCACTCACTCACAAGTTACCAGACATTCAGAAATTCTACTAGCCAAAAGGACCAGATTAAGTACGTCACAGCATAGATGTAAGCAATAAGGAACGTTGTTAGGCTCGACGTGAAGCGGGGTAACCCCTTCAGCCGTCACTTATTCACGATACAGCACTTGCCTCGAGTACCTTATTGCTTTTATAAAATGTTTACCACACAACAAATATATTAAAGTAAAAAAAAAATGTATTAGTGCAACGTTCATGAAGTAAAATCACTAAAAGCCTTCCTTCCGCTAGAAAAAAATAGTCCCTGACCGTGAACAGCAACAACGCTCCAATGTGTAATATGCATGAAAGCACAAATAATACAAAACATAGGTTTTCAGTGTTAATAGAACCGTTGTATAAACCACAGCTATTGACCAATCAGAAACAAGGATTGATAAATATATATATTCTAAAATTTGGATTTCTAACATTTTCTTATTCAAGCACAATCCTGTCATCCAACATCTCCTCAAGAACATTAAAAAAGTAGGATGTTGGTAAATAATGCCTTTTCTGTTCACCAAATGCTTTTTAATCTTCGCTATTGCCGTTTAGGGATGTCAATTTTCACAAATTCCCATGATCGATCGTCGTTTACGATCGATTAATCATTAGCATTAATGGCAAACAGCATTATAGGGTCAATGCTGCTCAAAAAGCTATGTTCCTCACCAAATTAATAAGAATGGTTTTTAATCTAAATAAAGGGTTAGTAGGGTTGTAACATGTTTTGATGTGATTGATAAATTAAATTAATTATTTGATATAGAAATATAATGACAAATGCAATGTGTCACCAACGCCTGCTTGTCAGAATGTGTGTCTGTTGTGGACGCGCTGGAAACGGCAACTAAACCCAATGAATTCCCAACCATTTAATAAAAGTGATCTCATGTTATGTAACATGACAGTCCCAAATTAACCATCTTTACTATTAGTCGTGCTTGAACGGCGCGCGCTGAATGAATAACCGCTGAGCACTTTGTTAGCGTTTATTTAACTCAAAGAAACGCATCCAATTTGATATTAATCAGATATATACAAAATAAACATAATATTACAAAATTATATCTGCACAAAATGACAAAATGTGACTTGTTCATCGTGTCGGTGTTTTTTTCGCTGACTTTAGCAACATAGTGACGAAACGCATTTGTCCGTTCAGGGCCACCGTAGAAACATGTCTGCGCATTTCAATATTAGTGTGTGTGTGTGTGTGTACTCATTCTAAGGTAATAAAAACATAACGCTTAATTAAGTAAGGTCTTTAAACACCACTGAAAATATAGTTGTGTTTATGATATTGCATTTCTGTCAACCGAATATTACACAATGCACCTTTAAATGCTCGCTGATGATAATAATCTGTCTCCCTGCAGGAGAAACTGAAACAGTTGGCCAGAGACAACGAGGAGCTGAAGACTGAAGTGCAGGAGCTCCTGAACGGCTCTCTCATGAACACGTCACACAGAGACGAGGGTGAGTCCCAGCTTTCACTGAAACATCTGCTCTGCCACAGCGGCTTTACTGACGACGACCCGACTGATGTTTGCAGGTGACGGGTTGGAGAGTAACTCGCTCCCAGAGAGCTTCCAGAAATCACAGATCGTCATTCCAGAAGATTTTGAGAGCAGAGAAGACATGGTGAGTTTATTAAAACATGCAATTGAATAGACTTCTGTGACGTTGGATATGAAGATTTACTCTCAAAATGGACTATATTAATTTTATTTTATTTTTTAGTTCCTTGTTCCTTTCTTGGTATCTTTTTTGTGAAAAAAATCATTTGATTTCACCTTTTGAAAGGACTTTTCTCATCTGTTGATGATCAAAGCGGGAGATAATTATTAGGGATGTCCCGATCCGATCCACGGGATCGGTATCGCGCCGATACCGGCCCAGAACGCTAGATCGGAGATCGGAGGGGAGAAAAAAATATGAGCGATATCCAGTTTAGCGGCGCAGCCTGTCACGTGATGATTGTTGTGTTTACGCACACACGCGCAGCACTATCGCTTAGCGCACGGATTCTAATGTAATCGGATGATTCCACCAACAAAAGCTGCATTTCAGTCTTTTCAGAAATTCATTGGCTATCAGAAAATAGCGTCATTTCATTCTCTATTGCAACTGGATAGATAAACTGTCACTCAAAGAGAGGTAGGTACCGATCTTCACCAGGCACGCTCGTTGGCTGTTGGAGTTTAGAAGACACCCCTAACACTCGCCGATTGGCTAAAATGACCTGTCAATCAATAGTTCATGGGTCAGCGGCCATTTTGACATTCTTTTTTCTCCAATGTTTACGTTTCAACTGAAGTTAGACGGATCAATAGTGTATTATATGCTACGTTCACATCACACCGGACGCGAATCGCGCGTCAAATTCGCGCCTGACGCGTCTAGTTTGACGCTTGACCACTAGTGTTAATTCGCGTGTCAGAATCAAAATCCGTTGGCGGTCATTGATTGTTTTTATGTCGACCGAGCATTCATCAAGAGAGTTACCGCTCTGTATTTACTCTGGAGAGCAGAACAGCGGCGTGGGGGTCATCGTCGCCGTATATTTGTGTCCACCGGACCCTTCGGAGCCGAACCGTTTGGCGAGTTTCACCATTTGCTCGCTCCAGGAGCTGCGCTGGATGACGGCCGCTGTCAGCGGTACTTCCGCCTGTCACGCGCCCAGTTTGATGACATGTTGTCCCGCATCTGAGCGAGGATCACCCTCGCCCGGCCCCTCATCCATCTAATCTAGCTGTCATTTATTTTTGTTTTGATAATAAATAGAGCCAGCCTTCAAAAGTTATTAACCTGTCCTGTGATTTTTTTCTCTCTCTCACGTCCAGACATGAATTTATGCACATATGTTGATTGTCTTTACAACATAATACTATTTCTAGATATGGAATGAATAACATTCAATACAAAATGAATATGTCTCCATATAGAGATAATGTTTTAAGTGATGAAACATTTGCTTTGTTGTGCATAATCCCACCATGCATTTAGTCATATTAACAAAATAATTTATTGAAGCATCCAGACACTTCACCACGTGAGCAAGCAGCTAGGCTCCTGATTGGTTAACGCGGCGCGAATTCACGCCAAAGTTCAGATTTTTCAACTCGGGCGGCAGACGCGAATTCGCGTCAAACGCGTGAATGCACAACGCTCAATTCGCGTCATTCGCGCCAACTTGACGCGCGAATGAGGCGTATTCGCGTCTTCCGCGCCCCGCTCCACGCCTCATTCGCGCCGCAGGAATTTTTCACGCGCGTAAAGCGTCTTTGCATTGACTTAACATTGAAATCATTCGCGCCTGACGCCCTATTCGCGCCCGGTGTGAACGTAGCATTAGTGCGTCGAAGTTGTGATAGCGCTGTCGGCTAACGCGAAATGCTACTATTTACATTCCATGGATGTTTATTCATACAATTGTTTTGGACTAAAAACTTCTTCAAATTGGATTGTATGGACGCTTTACAGTGAAACCAAACCATTTTTGTTGGAATGTGGACTAACAGATGGCTAATTGGTGAGTTTCTTCCAGTTTGTGTTGGTTTGTTTTGGCTGTTGGTGGTCTGACAAAGAGACAGATTGTGCCCGCTGTGTTGATTGTATCTTAAAATGGTTTACGTCGTTCGAATCACGAGTTTCTCAGCTTTCCAAAGATATGTATTATGTTTACTTTTGTGTTTGTTTTGTTTTGTCTTTCACAAAGTTAAACCTATAAACCACCCTGTGGGCCGTATACGGCACGTCGGACCACGAAAAAAAAAATATCGGACTAATATCGGTATCGGCAAAAGCCAAAGGTGCGGCATCGGTATCGGTATCGGAAGTGAAAAAGTGGTATCGGGACATCCCTAATAATTATATATTATATTTTGTTATATCAAATTATAGAAGTTTGAGCATTTTAAAGTGCAGAATTTAAGACTTAAATATAAATTTAATATTATAAGCTGAAATTAAAATGAGCTTTGTGACTTGTAGTTACAATAAAAGTATTATTATAATTAATTTTTTTTAATTTTATAATTTCCAGCAGTAATATATTTCAGCTTTATTTTATAATAAGTGTTAAAATATTTAATTTTTATTTATTTATTTAATTTGTATAAAATTTAATTATATTTTATTGTTTTAAAATGTATATTAATAAATGATAATATTATTAGGCATTTTAAAATATTTTTTAAAAAAGCTTTCTTTCATGATCCAATCCCGTCCAGAGTCAAAAACCCAACATGTTTTCCTCATTAAATATTAATTTCCTCTCCATTTCCCTCTGATTGTTTCAGGTGGAGTTTATTCATTCTGCCCTGTCCCGTCTGGAGGATGAGCGGGATGAGATGAGCCGTCGGTTCGAGGAGGAGAGGAGGCTTCATCACGCCGCCCGGCAACAGATGACAGCCATGAGCCACGAGCATCTTCATCATCATCATCATCAACAGAGCACATGTGCAGAGACGGGTACGGCAAACATTCACTGCACTGAAATACAGTGAAAAATAATTCTAATTTCAAGTGTGCGTCAGGCAGCCTTATCGGTGGCCTATGAGATGTGGTGATGATGATGTTAGTCATTTGTTGCATTTTAATATTTTTGTTTGGCTTTAATAGATTCGGTGCTGCTCTGTTGTTAATTTGAAACATTACAGAAACAGAGAACACAATTTCTGCACTGCTTTTCCATTGTTCCCTATGTAAACATGCGCTAGACGGACATCTTTGACCGATACACTCGCATCCCGCACTAGAAAACTGCATGTTTAGAAAGTCGTGTAAAGTTAAAAAGTTCAACTTTGGGTTTTTCCTATTTTTAAATGCAAAAAGTATTCGACTCATTGAATTTTTTTATTCACAATTTGTTAGTGCAATTTACGAAATTATATTTGATTTATAAACATTACTTTAAACATAATGCACTTTTTTTTAAACGACAATCATGTTGTCATTGCTTTTAATGAACAATTGAATGCGGTACATTGATATTTTATGTGTAAAACAAATATAGAATATTTATAATAACGGCCTCAGGAGACGAGCCAAAATCTGTTTTCCACATTACTGAAATTATGCCTTTTAAATTTGAATATCATTTGAATATTAGTAGTAATGAGTAAAAATGTGAAATATTATTAAAATTTTGAATAAGTGTTTTCTATGTGTAAGTGTAATTTATTCCTGAATTTATCATCAGTCTTCAGTGTCACATGATCCTTCAGAAATCACTCTAATATGAGGATCTGATGCTTAGGAAACATTTATGATTATTATCAATGTTGAAAACAAGTGTGCTGCTTATTTTTATATAATTGTACTATTTAACGACTTCACTATTTACTACTGCTTTTGCCCTGTCTTTGCTGCACTGCTAAATGTGTGTGTGTGTGTGTGTAGGAGGCTCTGACGGGGTTCCAGTGGAGGTGCACGAGGCTCTGCGTGTGGCCATGGACAAACTCCAGGAGCGTTTCACCAAACTCATGCAGGAGAAGGTGGACCTGAGGGAGCGATTGGAGGAGCTGGAGCATCGCTGCATTCAGCTGTCAGGAGAAACGGACACCATCGGTGAGACACACACACTGTCAGCAGATCTGTATCATGTCTCAAAATGCATAAAGTGCAGAATAGGGATGCGCGGTATACCGGTATTGCAAAAATACCGGTATATAATAAATTTCAAACGGTACAATATCATAATTTTGTTAAATTCGGTATTTGATGAGCTGCTGTTCCGAAGTTCTCCACTAGGCGGCAGTGCGCTACCGAAACTGACGCGAGTCACGCGAAACCGGCAAACGAAGGAACACGGTGGAAATGAAGCTCATTCGGATTTCTACACGCCCGAACAAATATATTAATTTAATTTGAATTAATAAAGCATAAAAGTGATAGTAAAATGAATGGCATTACTGCCGCTGTGGCGACCCATAGAGAGAGAGAGGGTAGTAATATAAATATTAATAATATTAGCCTACAATTAAGCTACGTTTGTCAACATTCACTAAGGAACCTGGCCTAACAATATAGCATTGATTAATCTAGATCAATCAGTAATAAAATGACCTAAAAATGTAATATCCTAATAAATGTTTAGCATCATAACATTACTTTTTGCAATGCATTATATGCATAATATGAACCCAAACACAAACAGTTACCAAACCAAGATGAATAAATGCAATAAATGTTGATAATTCTCTGTTGATGCATGACAGCTAATGGTTTACGTCATTTCATTATTCTATTATGTTAATCTATTATTATAGATATTAAATTATTTTAATTGTATAATATCAGTGTTTTTTTCCCCAAATCAAAATTTTACCTACACATAATTTGTTTATTTTTAAAATTTTGATATGTTTTTTTTTTTTGGATACTTTTCTTTGCACATATGGTAGTTGAGAGTTTCAAGCAGTGTTTAATAAAATTGTTTCAATTCACTTAAATTTAGATTTTTTTTACCGACTGTGGTATCGATTTAGTATCGATACCGAGGTATTAGGTTCTGGTATCGTATCGAAGCCAAAATTGTGGTATCGAGCCATCCCTAGTGCAGAATGAAAAATGCATCATTTAATGCATATAAAATGATATTTAATACTTATAAAAGTTGAATGCTTGATTAATTTTATGTGCTTTTGTCATTTTATTATTTTACATTGCTATTTGGGTTTCATATCTTTTTATCATAATACAATAAAGCTTCAGCAATTATCGTGACGTGAAAATTTGATTTCTTCGAGTGCATGTTTGAAGAACCGCTTATATCAGCTTATTTGTGATATCTGTTTATGAGTTTATCAGCATTAGAGGAATTTCCTCTTTACAAGTGTGTTTTCTGTACGTGTAGGTGAATACATCGCGCTGTATCAGAACCAGAGAGCCATCATGAAACAAAGACACTTTGAAAAGGAGCAATACATCAACATGCTGGCCAAAGACAAGGAGGAGATGAAGGTACGAGGAGCGTCTCTGTGATGATGGTGTGACGTCTGCGGCGTGATGTTTGACGTGTGTGTGTGTGTTGTTCAGGTGAAGTTAGCCGAGCTGCAGGACCTGGTGATGCGTTTGGTGGGGGAGCGTAACGAGTGGTACAGCAGATACATGAGCGCCGTCAGTAACCCGGACCTCCTGCCGTCTGGAGGAGACCAGCCTCGACCTGATGACCAAAACATGGACAGCAACAGTGTGGACAGTCCAGGTAACAGTCACACACAACCTTCCCGTCTCTCTCTGAGTGACTTAAACTGCAGTTCATCGACTGGCCACTAGAGGCCGGCTGCAGAAGAGAGACTTTACAGCAGAGTAAAACATGTTTACAGTCCGGTGCAAAAGTTGTTTTTGGTCTATATTGCTAATTTTGCCCTTCATGACGACTGTGAGGGGGGTGAATACTTTTATAACTCATCCGTTTAGATTATATTAAGCCTTAAAGTTGTGCATAATTAAGGGCGTGGCCATTTAAATGACAGGTTTGTCTGCTGTGTGTTAGCATCACTTCAGTTTATCTCGCCTTTTTGCCCATTTTCATTTATCCGGGAGTGGCACGCATCCAAGATGGCGACGGCCCACTTTGGGCTTTAAAAATGCTCTTCAGAAACACCACGGTTGACTTCACGGTCACTACGTCCATATTTTTGAACAGTCTATGGTACAAACATGAGCATCAGGATGTGTGGTTCGGTTCGTTTGGATGATTTGATTCGTTATTGAAACTTTATTATCAAAACTGAATTGAGCTAGATGACGACGCTGCTTTATACAGGGTTTGTACAAGGTACTTGAATTTGACTATATGAAATTTAACTCCTAAAAAAAAAACTTAAACACACCCATATTTATTGAATGGGAACTTGAAAAGTGCTTGTATTATTGAAAGACAATGTATGTTAAATAGTGTTTAATTTAATTAATAAAACAATCTTTCCACACAAAATTACAGAAATAGAGCCATTTCTCATGGCTATGAGCGTGATATTGCTCATAAATATCCAAGTATATGATACAGCTTTCATTATTCAGATCAATCCTATATTCATGGGAGAAAAAAATGTGTTTGAATTAGGAAAGCGATATCTTTGTCAATGATTAAAGTAGAGCCCGACCAATAAAGGATTTTGAAGGCCGATACCGATACAAATATTTTTGGGTTTTAAAATCCGATATATCGGCCGATATTTTATTTTATTTTATTTTATTTATTTATTTTTTTAAACTGGACATGATAGTCACAAATGTTGTCATGCTTATTTGAGTTTAGAGAACTGATGGGGATGATCTTTTAATTGTTATGCAAGCAATGACCAACTCAACGAGTGTTGCCAACAGGAACGGTGTAGTGGACAAACTATACAACTCCAACACTCATGACATGGTTCAAGCGTGTTTCGTCCGTTTTTATTTTATTTTTGAAATATTCATTTATCGGCCATTATAACTGCCGATACCGATAGTTTGGAAAATGCCTAATATCGGCCGATAATATCGGTCTGGCTCTAGATTAAAGTTACCCTGCACTTTATTTGTACCATTTTGTTTTATTATTAAAACAAACAAATCATTATTACCATTTATTATTTTTCTTTCTTTTTTAGTTTTTGAGAGATTTTGTTTTATAAGTGAGATCGCTGATTGTAAACCAAAAAAGTAGTGCTTAAAGTCCTTAAAAAGCCTTTAATTTAGTTTGGCAGTCTCCGTACGAACCCTGTTTATAGCAGATTCCTCATTCTCTCCACTTCCATAGAACTACTTTGTTTAATAATTGATAATTTTATAAAATAATAATTTTTTTTCTACATCAACAGTGTTATTGAACTGAATCGAATCACTCAGTTTTCCAGATTAGTTGACGTTATTTATGTTTAATCCCGCAGCGGTTCTGGACATGAGCACAGCGGTGGACGTGTCCTCACCGGTCCAGTCCAGCACAGACCCCGAGAGCTCAGAGAGACCCGGATCCGCGGCGGACCCGTCGCTGAGACCCCGAGAGGACGGGACGGCCCGGCAGATCATGCAGCTCCTGCAGGAGATCCAGAATCCTCAGGCCCGGCCGGCTCCATTCCTCGGGGAGAACCCCTGCATCCCGTTCTTCTACCGGCCCGACGAACGCGACGAGGTCAAGATTCTGGTGGTCTGAAAGCCGAATCTGCGTTCCTGCTCCGCTTCGGGATGTGGACTCCTAGTTTCTCTGTTTCCAGAGAGATCTTGATTCTGAAAGTCTCCATTTTGGTTTGTGTGAATACGAATATCAGTTCTCGCTGCTCGACCTGTGCGATTAGTTCACTTTATCAAACATAGGTGGTGCAATAGACCGTTTCCTGGCCAATCAGTGAAGATTCATATCAAGATTGTGAACTCGTTACATGACACTATTATATGATATGATTAGAGCAAGTGTTTTCTGAAAGATTAAGGTTGTGAAGTGTTTGTAAAGCATAGAGCTTCGAGAAGAAAACCGAGTTCAAATTCAGTTAAAAACAGTTTCTCTTTGGCCAATATTGGGATTTGTTGAAAGATGTTATCATATTTTTTTCACCTTGTGTTTTCCCCATCCCACACGTTGGAGGTTGTGTGTGAACTCTATGACGCCGTCGGCCGAGAGTTCAGAGTCGTTCGTTGATGTCGAGTGAATGATTCAAGTTTATGAGAGCTGTACAGAAATGATATTAATAATTCCTCCTAGTTCATCTCTAAACAGTCAGACACTTTCAAGAGCATCATGGGCGGATTCGATAACACTCATGCACACAAAAACACGCTCCTCTCACGGCTACACCTTTGAAGAGTTGCATAAGGCTGTTTTAAATGCGTTCATCTCTTTAGAAGTATATGCATATCACAGTCTGCTTACAGGTATATACAAAAACACCACACGTTATTACGTAGAATTTACATTTACACTCAGGCTTCATAGAAAGTGATGGCATACGGGTGAAACTCTGGTGCAAAAGTTCATTTATTTCCGTAATTCAACTTAAAAGGTGAAACTTATATATTATATAGACTCGTTACATGCAAAGTGAGATATTTCAAGGCAAGCCTTTATTTGTTATTGTGATGATTATGGATTACAGATATGAAAGATAATTTTAAAACGAAAGTGAATATTTTCCATAAGATGTAATCCATAGTCATCACAATTATAACAAATAAAGGCTTGAAATATTTCACTTTGCATGTAATGAGTCTATATAATATATTAAGTTGAATTACTGAAATAAATGAACTTTTGCACCTGTATGTGTGTTGTAACTGGAAAAGTGTGTTCACATCTGAATGCTGTGTTCGGTCTGAAGTAACGGGGTGTTTGTTTGACCCTTAAAGCACTTTTATTGGCCACATCTGTAAACGTCAAGCTTTATGCGTTTCTATCTGCGAGTATGGATATGTTTTACAGTGATTATTTTGGGGCGTGGGCTTTAATCCGATATTTCCAGATCAAGTTTATTATTTCGCAGAGCTCGTTGATGTGACGGATGTGTAAATAGTGTAACTGTGTATCATACTGTATATTCATGGGAGTGATGAAGAGGATCTTGTGGGGAGAAAGGACGCGCCGTTTGTGTGGTTTCATACGACAGCTGAACTAAAGGAGAATTCTATTTATTTGGGATAATGATGAATTACACACTAATCTGTTTTAATTACGACCGCTGGAACACGTGAAGGAATAACGAGTTGTTTCATGTGGTGATTTTCCTCCTAAATAAACCTGATTGAGCAAAGCAAAACCTGTTCAGTGTCTGAGGTTAATGAAGTCGTGTGATTGTTTATAATGCGGTTTTAATCAACTTTCGACTGAGAAACTACAGTCGAAGCAGAAAAGACAAAAGTACAAGACAACGGCTTTAGTGACGGAAACAACTACAATCCCACGAAGCATTGCAAACAGCACAATCAAATTAAAAACTAAATGTTAGTGTATATAAAAACATTGTAAGTTTATTGCAAAAATATGCTACTGGTCAAAAGTTTTAGATCAGTAAGATTTTTTTATGTTTTTAAATGAAGTCTCTTCTGCTCACCAAGGCTGCTTTATTTGATGAAAAAAAATGACAAACAGTAATATTGTGAAATATTAGGACAATTTAAAATGACTCTTTTCTATTTTAATACATTTTAAAGTGTAATTTGAAGCTGAATTTTGAACATCATTATTGTTGCTGATTACACATCAGTTTTCAGTGTCACATGATCCTTCAGAAATCATTCTAATATGCTGATTTTATGCTCAAAAAACATCAATTATTATTTTCAATGTTGAAAACAGTCGTGCACCATTTTTTTCACCCAAAAAATTCTATGATGAATAGAAAGTTCAAAAGAACGGCATTTATTTAAAATATAATCTTTTCTAACATTATAAATGTCCTTTACTGTAACTTTTGATCAATTTAACTCATCCTTGATGAATAAAAGTATTTTCAAATTTCTTTCCCCCCCAAAAAAATAAATAAATTCTTACTGACCTCAAACTTTTGAAGGGCAGTGATTAATGTTACAAAAGCTTTCCGTTTCAGATCAATTCTGTTCTTTTGAACTTTCTATTCATCAAAGAATCCTGAAATAAAATGTAAAAAACTGTTTTCAACATGGATAATAATCATAAATGTTTCTTGATAATTTCTGTGGGATCATGTGACAATGAAGACTGGAGTAATGATGATAAATTCAGCTTTGATCACAGGAATAAATTACACTTCACGATATATTCGCATAGAAAAACGCTGTTTTAAATTGTAATAATATTTCACAATATTACTGTTTTTTTTTTTTTTTTTTTGTATCAAATAATTGCAGCCTTGGTGAGCAGAAGAGACTTCTTTTAAAAACATAAAAAAAATCTTAACGGTCTAAAACGTTTGACCGGTAGTGTATGTATGTAGCCTATTTAGAGATGTCTTTCGCAGTGATTCGTGGGAGTGGGCGGAGCATATGAGAACTTTAAGCTTGCTTTTTCCGACTCTGATTGGTGGAATGTTTTGCACAGCATCATGGGTAATGTAGTTTTTCACCCTAAATTATAAGCTAAAATAATGCAGGCTGATGGCTTCGCCAGAAGCAAATATAGATTAACGAGCTGGAAAATTAGTCAAGGTTTTGCTTTCTGAAAATATGCCTGTTGTGTAAGGGAAAAAAAGATCATGCTTTAGTAAATCAAAGTCAAAATTATGGTACTAAGTTGCACGATTTATGCCATCATTTTTATGACTCAAATTGTGAGATCTCTTTATCAACTTCATGTCATTATGCCTTTTTTACCTCATAATTATGACTTTTTGTCACTTGACGCTTCATGTCATAATTATGATTAATCAAAGTATTTTTTTTTCTTCTTATGTGGCCAAAATGTACGGAGGCGTATTGCAGTCACTTGAAGGAAAAAAATCTACTCTGTTTTTCTGAATTAATGAGTTAATTTTTCATGAGAAAAAAAAAATTTCTCTGTTTTTCTGAATTAACGAGTTAATTTTTCATGAGAAATTTTTTTTGCTCTGTTTTTCTGAATTAACGAGTTAATTTTTCATGAGAATTTTTTTTTGCTCTGTTTTTCTGAATTAATGAGTTAATTTTTTGTGAGAAAAAAAGTTTTTGCTCTGTTTTTTCTGAATTAACGAGTTAATTCAGAAAAACAGAGAAAAACTTTTTTCTCATGAAAAATTAACTCATTAATTCAGAAAAACAGAGCAAATTTTTTTTCTCATGAAAAATTAACTCATTAATTCAGAAAAACAGAGCAAATTTTTTTTTTCTCATGAAAAATTAACTCGTTAATTCAGAAAAACAGAGTAGATTTTTTTTTCTTCAAGTGAATGCAATACGCCTCTGTAAAAATGGGTGTCCATGGAAATACAAACCGGAAAGAAAAGCTGCATGGCATATTTATAAGCTAGAACAAATTCTCTTTATTTTTAAGAGTTTAGACCGTCTGACGACAAGAAAAACATCACAAAGCAATGTTTTGATACACTTAACTTTAATAATGACAGCCCTGCCAGACAAGCTGGTGTGAGCAGAGGACACGTTACATTCATTCATTCACACAGTACACACTCAATATAGTTACACCTTTCTGTCCAAACACAGAAAGAGGCCCGGGTTTGTTCCTCTATACTCTCACTTTACATGATAATAAGCTTAATTTAAAGAAATCACTTAACCATAATAATTTAATATTCAATAATCATACATGTGGACTACACTAGTCACAATATGCATATGCACCACAAAGATACGCGACACACTTAAGATACAGTATGCCCATGACACACATTTGAACTCTTAAATAACAGTAATTGTTTTCTCATAAGTGGGTTTTACTAAGACTCTGAGTGGATTCGGGAAAGGTTTGGTGTGAATGTTGAAGACAGAAACGACGGCACAGTTGAAACCGCAGACGGTCTGGTCATGCCACACAACGTCAACTATTAGCAACAGGGGCTTCATTATTAATATTATTATTATTACAGCAAACCACACAATTACGAAATGCAGTCCACTGGTGGTGTGGAAGATTGCGCTCATATTTTCTCATTTTTCAACCAAACAAACTATAATGATTTCTATGCGTAGACCTGCAGTGATATTAGACTTCATTTTTGCTTTCATAACAAACACTAAATTACAGACAGGAAAATCAGACTTGAAATAAATGTGTGTAATTTCAATGCACAGCACATATTTTGGGGAAAGTTTGTCCACACACAGAAAAAAAAGCGTGCTTTTAATGCCATAAATGATTTTTTATTTTTTTTTAGGCAATAAGAAACTATCTTTGAGAAGGACATCATGTGCATTTTACAGCACATTTAATCGTATATGGATATGTTGAGAACATCAGTATTTCTGCAGTATATAGTTTGCAAATGCTCCAATGCAGTTGACAACATTGTGTGTTTAACATTGAATAGTGCACTTTCACATGCTGTGCATTGAAAATAGTATGCAGTATACAGTACACACTGCACAGCAAGTATATAAAGTAAGCAAGTATTCAATTCCATACAGTCTGTGTGTGGAAAACCCTCCCGACATGACAGATGTCATAAACACTTCCTTTGTGGAATAAATTAAACAGGTTTTAAGTGTCTGTTCACCCTAAAACTGCTCTATTATGTTTTAATGACATGCTTGTATAGTGATTATATTGCACTCTCAAATTCAATCCAGCCCCACTAAAAGTTCAGATTTAACTAAGCGAACCAATGATTTCTGTGCACGATCACGAAGGGTGAACACAAGTCCTCATACCTGTAAGCTTTACACTGCAAAAGAAACTCTTTTACTTGAAAATGAGACAAAAATACAGATTTTTTTGTTGCAGTGTAGGAATAAATGGCTTTTGAATACGATGAGGAAGTCATTTGAAGGATTTGTTCCAGGGAAGGCCTCTAGTTTCTAGAAGATTTAACCAAAGAGATCAACCGGACGATGAGCCGAGGGTTCAGGAAACATCTCGTCTTGTTCTTTTTGCTCGTGTTGCTGCTGGGTTTGGGGTTGTTTTACTCAATGTGGGGGGAAAACCAAGAAGAAGAAAGCAGGAAAGAAGAGTGTTTTAAGGGTCACGTGGAGAGAAGGGGACCGTCGGGGCTGCTCGTGTTTGACCTGCTGGACCATGAAAGCTAAAAAGGGGAAAACACAGTTAGAAATCAGACAAACAAACCCTAGGAGTCCTCAGAGTCCACGCTGAGAAGACAAACCCCACTTTCCCTCATCACTATCAGGAGACATATACTACTGTTTACAACATAACTTTCATTCTTGAAAAACAGTTTAGAGATTATTTATAATCAAATAAAAATGTCATATAGTGGCCACACAACGTATTTGTTCACTTAAAAATGTCTAAATGTCATTAAAAAGTTCAATCAATCAAAAGCAGCAGGATGTTTTAAAAAATATGATTTTTGGTCACCCGAGTGACTGAAATGTATTAAGCTATAGCAGTGTAGCCTACGGAATTAAATTCATCTTTTTTTGTTATTAAACAGTACATAAACTAATATCTTAATACATAAAATTAATAAATAATTTATTAGAGATTCCCTGACATGATTGTAATGCGCAGTATGAAAGTGCTACGCCTCATTCAGTCATTCATTATTGTTTTGTTTATTTATTTTACAATGTTTTCTTCCGAATTATCAGCATGATCTACATTATCTTTGTGATCACAGCTAGATCTATTGTTTTAGAATTTCACATCGTACAAACTTTTGTCAAATTTGCTTGAAAACATTTTACTTTACATGGCTTTCTGAATAACTCTACTTCATTCTGATTCCTCAATCACGCAAATCACGTCAAATATGCCCACATAATTAGCGCCCATCAGGTGTTTTTTTATTTTTATTATTCCATTACAATTTTAACTGTAACCTACAACAACACTAAATATTGACAAATATGCTGTATTTTAAAATATAGGCCTACTAACGCTGGTACGTTAAACCCTATTAGCGGTACTACTCAAGAGGTCCTCGCTGCAGTCTGTAGCACGATGACGTAGCTGGACGGTCCAATACGTGTTGGACCCTGTAACGCGCGCATGCGCACTAGTCAAGTCAAGTCATCTTGATTTATATATCGCTTTTAACAATTTAGATTGTTTCAAAGCAGCTTTAATTTAATGTAACAGATTGTTTTTGCTTTATAGCGGTTCGTGATGTTATTTTACAGCTAGTTAGTTTTGATTCTGTCGAAATGATAATTTGTTATTAAATTAGGGGATGACACCGTTCTCTCTAAACAGACTTTAAACGCGATCCTGTGATAAACGCTGATGGCACATGCACATTAAGAATTCATAGGCCTAGTTAGAGAGTTGGTGAACAATCGTTGATCTTCCAAGAATACATTTCACGAGCGAAGCTCTTATTTTCAGAGCTTTTTTTTTTTAATAATTGCGACTTTTTCCTTACAATTGCGAGTATACTTTTCGCAGACTTTATTTCTCAGAATTGTGAGATATAAAGTCAGAATTGCGTGAAATAAAGCCTCAATCGCATGTTATAAAGACATAATTGCTTGAAATAAAGCCTCAATCGCATGTCATAAAGACATAATTGCTTGAAATAAAGCCTCAATCGCATCTTATAAAGACAGAATTAGGTGAAATAAAGCCTCAATCGCTTGTTATAAAGACAGAATTGCGTGAAATAAAGTCGCAATTGTGTGCTATAAAGTCAGAATTCTGACCTTTTTTCTCGCAATTCTGAATGTATAACATAAATGCGAGTTTATTATTACAAGATTTATTTTCTCCATGCTGTTATTATTTTAGCATTTTCCTTACTTATTCATCAATAATTACTTATAATTATTTAACAGTATTATACTACACAGTTTGAACATCATCTCAGTACAATATTGAGCTTACATATCACTTAACCAATGCATTCGAATTATAATCAGAGATCGGCACTGCGCATGCGTAAATGACGTCACCAAAACACACATCCATCCACTACGTATTGGACCATCCAGCTACGTCATCGTGCTACAGACTGCAGCGAGGGGTGTCTCGTACTACTTCCCCACGTCTCGTATCACTCCGCGTTATTTCATTCAAATAGGAAATTGGCGCCAAACGGTTTGTCTGGTAAAATCACCTCAGCGGACTGTTGTTTAACTTTTATGTTGAAAATCAGACTTCTTTACTATTTTTTAAACGTAACCTACGATGGTGACCACACACGATTGTGTTTTTAACTCAGGACTTGGTGAACTGTCAAATAACGAGGAAACATTTTGGAGTTTCAGCATCCCACTGTTGTATCGACAATAGGTAGGATTTTTGGTTTATTATCTGCCGCCGTGCAGTAAATAACATTACTGTTTACAAAGTGTTGAACGTTATAGTGGCCTAGGCTCTCTTCTGTTCTTGTAAGACGAGTTTGACGGCTGGTACTGCGTTTATCTGGCAATATCGTGCGCATTATTTGAGTTATTAAAATAATAACTCAAACTGATCCCGGTCTCGGCTCAGTTTTATAATTAAGATTTCGTTTTAATGATAAGGACGTGTGTATAATGGAAAATGGTTAATTGTCTCAAATTGACATGTTAGCCCTTGAGCTTAGCCTGTCTGTTTGTGTCTGTTCTCATTCAAATTTTACAGTTTTAAATTTCGTTCCCTCTTACATATTCTCGTGAAAAACACTGTCATGATTTCAGTCTGGTGGTTTCTTTTCTTGTGTTTTAGACTCTTATTTTGATGTATAATTTTGTTATTGTTCCTGTGTTTTCGCTTCCTTTTATCTCTATAGCAACTAATCACTAGCACCTGTTCCTTGTTACCATCCCATGTTTTTTGTTTTGTTTGTTTGTCTGGTGGTTTTCCGTATGATGCATCATGCCCGTTTGTTTTAGTTTCTGTTTTCCCCCATGTCTAGATTATCTAGTCCTTTTCCTGGATTCTTTGGTTATCTGCCTGGATTTATTTTTTTAAATTAGCCTAAACTTTTACACTCCATTTGGATCCCATGACCTGTATTAAGTAAAATATCATGTTACACTAGTGTGATGACATTCAGACATTTAACTGTGGCTTAATATTTGTGTCCAAATATGTTATGACCACCATATTTTCGTTTTTTATTCTGAAATACATGTGAACTACTATGAAAATGATGACTTTAATGTTTGTTTTAAGGTTCAACATTTAAATCATTTTCAAACTATGAGGCGCTCATGATGCAGACAGGGAAAGACTGTTGAACTATGGGAAAGTTTATTACCCTTCGGTGTCGTCTTCTGGCCCGTGAGCTCAGGGACCACTGCAGCCCGACACACATACGAAACAAAAACAAAAAGAGCCAAAAGTAATGTACAGAAATACAAATGCACACGAGCACATTCCAGAAGATGCAGTTATCATGAGACTCCAGAACACACTTTGGAGAGATAATGCATCCCGTATACAGTGGAAAATCAAGAGTCTGCGAACCGGGGCGGGAAGAAAACCAAAAGAAGCTTAAAGATGGCAGAATATACAGGCATTCATCAAACCCTTCATATATTCCTGTCAAGCTTATTCTTTAGGATAAGGAGCCTTTTAAGGTGAATATCATGAACAGTGATTTAAAACTCATCAACCATCTGTCAAAGAGTTTGAGTTCATTAAAACATTGTGTTCTAGATCTGGATTTTTCGGCCCAAAAGATGCATATAGTTTTCTTTTCTGAATTTTGGTTTTAATGTTGTACATTGTCTGCAATTCTCGAAAAGGATGGTTGAACGCCTAATGCAGTAAAGCTTATGGAAAACCCCAAATTAAAAATTAGAATATTCTGAAAAGGTTTCATATTATCATCAAAATTATAACAAATAAAGCCTTGAAATATCTAATTTTGCATGTAATGAGTCTATATAATATATTAGTCGCACCTTTTAAGTTGAATTACTGAAATGAATGAACTTTTGCACAGTATTCTAAATTTTTGAGTTTCACCTGAGAAATTAAAGTAATAAATGGATTACTTTAATATTTTTGTAAATTAATCCTGTTTAAAACTGTTTAAACTATAGAACAACTCTATATAAAACAGTGTATTTAACATAATTTAATCTATTGTTAAAAGTTTTTAATGTAACCTTGTCCCTTTAAATTTGTTGGTCAGTTGAGGAATAATTTTGCAATTTTATATGATTTAAAGAGTTAGGAGCTGTTTTCATGTCTGTTTTCAACTGGTTGAGGTTTATATGTGATTTATAAAAGTAATAAGTAATGCAATACTTTTTAGAGCAAGTAATTTGTAAATTAACCTAATTATACTAGTGAATGTAATTAGAAGCTAATTAATTACTTTTTAGAGTAACTCACCCCCAACACTGCACAAGGGGTTTCAAAGTAGTGTAAAATATGGAAAATAAATAAATAAATATAATTTAACTAAATAAATGAATTGATTTAATAAATAAATAAGTAAATAATACATATAAATTAAAAATAGAATAATAGTATATTCAGTATTTTGACATAAAAATATATAGCTGCCTTTTAAATTTTAGGATATTTCGCACCATCATATTTGGAGGCCCTTGCATCTAAAAGACTGAAAACTTTTGGCCTAACGAACTTATGTAATGAGTTTGAAATCCGTGACCTACACAAAATGAAAACTTAAACTTGTGACAGAGGGTTGTAGAGTGGTTGTGCAGTCCAAGTGAATGTGTATTAGTGTGTGTGTGTGTGTGTGAGATGAGGAGCAGGAAGGGGAGGAGTTCTGGCTGGGTGGGCGTGTCCTCGATGTTGGTCACGGGAATGGGAGGGGCTACTAGTCAAAGAGGGAGGAGTCTGTGGGTCGGTTGGGTCGAGTAGGTGATGCCGGGGGTCGTCGGCTGCCATGGGAACACAGAGAGAAGATGGATGAGTAACACACACCCACCCACACACACACACACAGAAAACATTCAGTCGGTGACAGTAAAAATATTTCGCACTGAGATTAGATTGTTTTATTAGAGTTTGTAATACAATAAATTACTGAGCGGATCATCATTCATGATATTTAATCTCATGGTTTTGCCAAAGATTACGGTTATGAATCAAATATCTCTAGTGATAAATATTTAATAATAGTTTATTAAATATATTTTAATGTTGTTGTTTTTTTTTAAAGCTAAATAGCATTTTTAACATTAAACAAATTCATTTATTAATAATACTAATAACAGTTGTACAGGGCCAATATATCAATGTGAATTTTGACAGCAAATTTTGATTTAGTTTTTCATTTAGTTGCATTCTTTATTCTTTCAAGCAGACATTTGTATAATAAATTAAATAAATATAGATGAATCCCTACTATTCAGTCAAGAACATTGTTTTAAAACGTACAGGATCAAGTTTTAAAACATGTTACAGCATTCAGCGATCACGCCATGACAGAATGAAATGCCATGAAGAGACAAACAACATGGACATCTGACACTTCACCTTTGACCCCACTGTTCAGTTTCACCCTAAAGGTCACGTGTGTAGCGTTTGAGTGGATGCTTGTGGTGTTTTTTTAGTAAGAGGGATCATAAATGATGGTAAAATCAAAATAAAATGAGTGCAGAGGGGCTGCAGAAGGAAAGGCTTTTCAGATCTTGATTAAATAAAATAAACGATACACACATTCAGAGAACTGATGTGACGTTTGCACATTACAGAAAATCACCAATCAGCATACGAGATGCACGTCAAAAAGCTGGACAAGGATTTGATTGGCTATTGGAAAGGTTTTCACACTCAGTAATTTAGATACATGATATACTGTCAAAATACTGTAATTCTGATTAATCCTCATCCTTCCCTCGGGTCAGTTGAAAAAAAAAAAATTAAAATTGAGTGTTCACCAGAGGGGTCCAAGATCCTAGGACTTTTGTCGCACTTGAACCCGAATATACGCACACATAAATTAATCCACAAGTTTCCTACGCCCCATGAGGCCTTGCGTCAAAAGTGGGCGCGACTTCCGGTTGGAAGTAAACAAAGCGCGATTTGACATACTTGACACTGGTTCATTCAACAGTTGACAGTCATTCAAGTTATAGCGATCCAAACTAGCTAACGATGTGGGAACACAACCTCAACCAAATTCAAAAGGGTGCAATAACAGTACCTTTACCCTCCGCAGTGTATTATAATAACATTATTAATAATCAATACTCATCAAGGCATGGTGACAGACAGTTGTGCGAGCTGACAAACAATTAAAATAAAAAATACACACTTAGTCATTGTGCTTTGGAGTTTATTCAAAATTATAAATGAATGTGCTACTTGAATACATTAACTGGCACATTTGGTATTCTGTCAACACAGGCTTTGATCCTGAGTTTAGGTGTAACATCAGTAGCGAACAGCCAAACACATGCTGATAGAGTTTATAGAATATTAAGAATTTAAACAAATGTACACAGGAAGATTCGTCGTCTTTTGGGAGGTGATGGAAACTACAGTCGTTGGCAGGATCACTCTGATTTCGTTTTCAGCTTATGTTCAAAACAATCACGTTTAAGCCACTAAATTAGTTTAGTCCGGCTATACATACAACCGCGAACAGCACATGTTGTCCCTGAGCTCCGTAACGACATCTCTCATAAAGATTTGCGTCTTTAAATAGTAAAATAATTCTTCGAAAAACAGCTAGCCTCTTCGCTAACTAACACACAAAATACCATTGGAATGCTACTTCTGCCGCCTCACCGGAAGTTTCACCCACTTTATTTTTTACAGGAGCGCCCCTCGGAAACTTGTGGATATATTTGAGTAGTATTTTGGTTTAAATTGAAAAAATCCTCGGGTAAATTTGACCCCCTTTAGGAATGAATAGAATGCGAGGAATGCTTCAGGACACAGAAAAACCTAAAAATGCTCAATATTCAAACTAAAAATGTTAAAACTTAAACAAAAAAAAAGATTTTATAATGTCCACATGTGTCTGAATGCACACTGAGGTGAACTGACTGTAGGACCCAGCGGAACAGCTCGAGGCCATCTAGTGGCAAGAATCATGAAATGTCATGTTATATTATTATTTTCCCACCAGATGTCGACAAACACTCCAATGTTAGATATTTAGAGCTGAATTAAAAGGGTTATGCATGAAATTGAGATTTTGAATTTAAGTTTAAAAAAAAAAGTGAGAAATATGTGCTTAAATTACGATTTAATCAAATTTAGGTAAATAAAAATTAACAAAAAAGTGCATTAAAAATATTAGCAAAATTAAATAAGCTTTATGGACAAAAAAATAAAGAGTCAAATTTTAGGGCTTCGGGTCATTTTGACCCGCAAGAGAAGGATGAGTTTCGTCTGACATCTCGTATCCTGAGCGAATGTGCAGCATCTCAGAGATTCTGCCCATCTGTCCTTCACAGAGAGAAAGACAAGAAGTGTATGTGCATATGATCTGCAAAACAGCTGTAGCATGTGTGTTTATACGCTGTCTCTAAAGAGTTTGACTTTGGTTACCTGTCCGTATAGACGTTATTGCATCTGCTCCTGTCTATACAGGGCCGGATTCACAGTTTTTTAAACATTTGGTATTCCCAAAAATACTTCTTAATTATGTCCTTAACCTTAACATAACACTAGCTACAAATTAATTTTATTTTTATTGTGTTAATTTAATTTTCTCATACAGTGCACAAAATTTCAGCGCACGGTTCGTTTTCAAAAACTCCTCCTTTCTGAGAGCTGCTCTGCTGTGATTGGCCAGACGGCTCAATCTGTTGTGATTGGTCGACTGCTTACGGCGTGTGTCGTAAATGAAACGCCCATTATTATATCTGAAGTTTTTCCGTATTAATTCAGTGTGAGTCTCATTATCAGAAAGTGCATCAAAGTGGATTTACTGCAGAAAACATGAACAACACGAACCAAACTCTTCCAGTCTCAGATACATGCAATACAACTACAGTGTTTGAGGGCGGAGCAAAGAGACGCTGTTCAGCCAATCAAAAGCACAGGCTGACATTATGCAAATTTGTTACACTGTTACGAGTAGTGAGAGTGAATAACTGACTCTAATTTCATTTTAGAAGACAAAAACTTCATAATTGGGGCTTATTTTTATTTGTATTTAATATTTTTAACATTCTTATGAAGATTTTTGTGAACCCTAACGATTGTCAATCACAAACACTGGCTGTCTGAGTGCTTCCTTAGTAGCTGTGCGTATTAGTAAGTTGTTTTATATTAATATATGATTCCTGGACTGCGTGTTTGTTGTGCGTGTTGAAGGGTCTCGGAGACAGTCGGCCATGCAGAAGGAATGGGGAATGGCGAGAGAACCACAGACGTACCAGAAGCGTTACTCCTCATTGGTCACTGATTGTAATTCTGTGAAAAATAATCAATATCAGCAGTAGGGATTGAGCCAGAGCGATGGGAGGGAGGAAGAGAAGGATGTGCAAGACACACACACACACAGTTAACATGGAGGAGAGACACACAAACATGAACACTACTCCAGTCCAAGCTAACCAGAGACTGACGTCCAAAACCTCTCGTTTACTCGTTACTCAGCCAGTTTTAATGAGTCAGAAAAAAGTCATACATACAAATCTTTTCTTCATATTTTTGTCTTGTTTCAAGTCCAAATATCTAAAAATGCTGCAATCTAGATGCAATGCTATCAAGATATAAATCAAAATTAAGTTTTTGCTTAAACAAGCAAAATTATTTGCCAATGTGATTAGAAAAATAATCTTGTTTCTGTTTAAATTAAAATTATTTTTCTGACTAACAACTTTTTTTTAAGCAACAACTATCTTAATTTCGATCTATTTCCCCAGAAAACAAGACTTAATATCTAATGGCATTTTACTACTTTAGTAAATGCATCTTGATTTAAGAATTTTTAGACTGGAAACGAGACAAAAATACTAAGTAAGAAAAGCATTTTTTGCAGTGATGGATATTTAAAACTGATTTTGCGATTTTCGTGTCAGAGGTTTTGCAGATCAGCATGGCAAATCATTTCTTAGGGACTTCAGCATTACATTTAGGATTTAATTAGGGTTCGAATGAAGTGTGTGTGGTCAGGAAGCAAGCGTTTACCGTCAGTGTTAGAACGATTCAAATCACACGCAACAGAAGACAAAAGTTCAGCAATGGACACAAAGTAAAACAAACATAAGAAAGAGAGCAGAACCATCCCTCATGGTGACCTTTCCTTTGGACGGATAGTGAAGCGTGAGTGTGTGTGCTGATGTGATCGAGACGTCAATTCAGTGACACATTCATAGATGAGATGCTAAATATTAGAGCTGGGTGATATAGTAGTTAAAGCATTAAAAAGCCGGATATTTGATGATGTTTTGAGGAACAATCATTTCAAACATCAGCTCTAAAACACCTGCCTGAACACACTGGAGTTACGAGACAACAAGAGAACCTGAAACTATCTAAACTAGCCTAATGTCAAATCACAAGCAAAAACCATTGTGAATTTTTGTTCTACATCACCCAGCCCTACTGAGAACACATTGTGAGTCAAACGTTTGAACGATAATAAGAGTTAGAAGCAGGACGGCAGACTGTGCACATCTAAATATGATTTGATGGCACTTTGATAAGTTCAGTGATGGTAAGACTGCGACTGCTTATCGTTTAAACGTTGGTATGGTGAACGGTTAACTCACCCACACCATCTTATTCCGCCGGCTAGAATCTCACATTCCGCGGCTAAGAGCAAACGGATGTTTTTTATTAGACGGCAGAAGGTTAGTGTTTCAATGTTTCATGTACATTGTTTTATGTTGTGATTGCTGCAACATCAGACAGAGGCTACGTCTACACTTAAGGTGCGTTCACACACCGCCACCAGTGGCTTCACGTCCCCCCGATTGCTTTCTTCTCGGGCCAACATTTTATCTGGATCAAAATGATCCCATTTTTTTCCTATCCAGGATCAGGTAATCCGTCTTACTTTTATGCCGGTTTTTCAAAGCAACATTGGACTGGATCACCCTGATCCAGATACACTGTTTTCAAGATTACCAGTGATCTAAATGGGACAACGTATCACAATGTGGGCTACCAGCTATGTAAAGAACAGGTAGAAGAGCCAACATGGGGTCACTGTTTCTTATTTTGAGACAAAACACAAATGGGGACGATAATTTTTATTTTATTTTTACTTTACTATACTGAATAGCTTAATTGTTAGCCTATGTCTACTTTATCACTGTTACAACGGTTGCACAAGTCAAGTGCAAAATATAAATAAAAGCATATACACTAAATGATACAAATGTATTAGTTGACCAAGTTTTACTAAATTTTCTTCCTGAAATCCTACCCCCTGTTGGGATCAGGATAATCCTGTTTTTTTGGATCAAAGTTATCCAAATCCCACTGACAAGTTTTGAACAACACAAACTGAAGGTTTGATCCAGATTAAAACTAGGATTGGATTCCCTGATCGAATCTGATTTCAGATTCCTTCTTTCCCTTTTGAACGACCCATTTTCAAGATTTGATCCAATCCGATAACCAAAATCTGGTCCGCTTTCCTTTGAACAACTGGCCCCTCCTGTCTATACGGTAATTTGTCACGACAGAGAGTTGCGTATTATGACAAAATCATTAGCCTATTTTTACAAAAACTTCTTCTACGGGGCCATAACGTAAGATACATGGTAATCGGGTCTTTTATACATTGTCGTGTTTAACAGCAGGAGAAGGCTTGCTAGCCAATGGCGGCCCCCGGGAGACTTCAACTCATGGGTGTAATCCACCAGCAAATGGCTTTGAATTGGTTTATTTATTTAGCAAACATCGATCTTTCCATCGATCAAGTTCTTATTTTCACATTTAAAAGATTCAATGAGGTTAACTTATACCCTACTTGGCCGGTCTGCAAAAATAGCGATTGACATGCTTGTTTGCGGGCCCTATTAATACAATTTTAAAAAAGACCAAGCATTCGATCTACGTCAGAGCGTCCACGAAACTTTCCACAGCCTTATTGGCAGGGTGCCCAGAGCCAATTTTGCCACTCTCATCGGCGGCGGTGGTGTGAACGCACAGTAATCTGGATACATTTGAAAACGCTTCTTTTCTCTAAGTTTTGGCCTTTTGTCCACACTGAGACGGCGTTTTATTCCTGCAAAACCTGAGCTTTTTGGAGTAGTAGTGAGTAGAGCTGCACGATTAATCGTTAAAATCCCTTTGTAGGCAATCATTTAATCCCTTGAAACTTATCTTTGATTACCAAGAATACATATTTAATAGAGCCAGACCGATATGTCGGCCGGCTGATATATCAAAAATATCGGTATCGGCAGTTATAATGGCCGATAAATGAATATTTAAAAATAAAATAAAAACGGATGAAACATGCTTCAATCATCTCTCCTTGGCCTGTTATATTGAAAATGTATGTTTTACAATTTGCAGTATGATGTCATCTATTGCTAAATTATGGCTCATCATAGACTAGCTAACCACAAAGCTAGCTAATGCCACTATCATCAGTGGAAGACCGCTAACGTTAACATTAATGAGCTTGGAAACCACAATGAACTTTTTCTGCCTAAATAAAGTAATTATTACTGTATTTATAATTAGCATATCTCTAGTTACAGTCCCTGCATTGTAAAATGTAAGTTAGACTTGCGAGGAGTGAACATTTAGACATAGAGAAAAAGTATCAAACGTATCTTGTGCAGAAAAGTTAGCTTTTCTTTTACACGTGTGTGAAATCCAACAATATTTAATAAAAACAAAATATCGGCCGATATATCGGATTTTAAAACCCAAAAATATTTGTATCGGTATCGGCCTTCAAAATCCTTTATCGGTCGGGCTCTAATATTTAATATATATTTTCATGCCTTAAAATAGCTTGAATGTAACTTGACACCGTTGCCTGATTTAGTATGCGGTTCTATAAATATGCAAATTAGCAAATGAGGATTTAGATTTTCTGGTTATCGGCTTTTAAATATTTAGTGTTATCGTCTCTGCGGAAATTTTCAAATCGATGCATCCCTTCTTATTACATTTTACTCATAAACATTAATAGGAATTTTAGCATTTTCCATTTTTTTCAGTGTGGATGGAGTGTTTTAAAACACATAAGCCTTTTTCAAATGTATCTGTATTCATGTAGATTAGCTGGAATTGGTCGTCTTCTATTGCACTTCCGTTAGGTGGCGCTAGTGCTGCAGAAATTACACACTGCAGCTTTAACACTCACTCCTCAAATCTGAGCGCATTATGATGGTTTTCCAGCACAAATATGCTTTATTTCATCAGAAGTTTCTACAGTCAGACAGTCTCACCTGGGCACGCCGGGCGGTGCGCGGTTAGGCCGGGACGGGACCTGAGGCGGGGGTCCACCGAACGGGTCTGGAGAGGCTCCCGGGCGTGAGGGGACGGGGGGTCCGCCGGCAGCGGGGGGCACCGGGGCCGAACCACGAGAAACTGGGCGTCCCGGGGGTCCTGGAGGAGGAGCTCGTCTCTGAGGGGTCGGGCTGGCGGCCGGAGACCTTATGGAGAAATATTGAGAGTAGAAATATTAACAACTTTATTTGAATTTTTTTTCTTAAATATCCACAAAATTCGAATTACATTACATTAATTTTTCACTCTAAAGCATAAAAATACCATGTTTGGGTCAAAAACGAGACGTCACCATTTTGTAGGGCTGCAACAACTAATCGATAAAATCGATTATAATCGATTATGAAAATCGTTGTCAACGAATGTCATTATCGATTAGTTGGTCTGATTACGTCACGGGGATTGTTTACATGGAACATGCGCTTCATGAGGCGCACATGCAGTCTCTCTCCCTCGCCGCTCTACCCTGTCTCGCGCGCGCAACACGGACAGTTTTGAGCACATTATCTTCTGTCTCGCATGCGCGCTCTTGATTCAGTGAGTTTGAACTAATTTGCGGTCATCAGGAAACCGCTATCAATATGCAGCACACGAAAATCATTCACCTTTCGGTAAATTCGCCGTTTTGAAACCAAAATAGGTGACCTACGTTAATCTTGTATACTTTATGAAGCCATACTATAGTATAATGTGAGATAGAAATGTATATTTAAGTCATTAAATTCAAGTTAACCTAAGCTTTTCTCTCCACTGCGGCTGTCAGTCATTCTCTATTCGGTGTTCAAACAGCGCGTCGCGTTACAACAGTTAACATGATGATCTCTTTCCAAGATGATTCAATGTTATTATTATAATTGATCCGTAGATAAAGGTCTATGATGGTTTTTCTATCTTGCTAGACTTTTATTGCTGTAACTTAATCACTTTCTACTGAGTGTCTGTTAGATCACAACACTATAGTAGAGTCGGCGCAGTATAATTGTTCTTCACGTGCACAGTAGCCTAACTGAAATTTAAAACTGTTAAAAGAAAAGGCTTAATAAACTATTGCATAGATACTGTATAATACACAGTCAATATGTCTTTCTCTTTCCTTGGTTCCTTTTAAACTTTAATGCGGCGGACACTGAAGAGCTGCGCGCCGCCCTGTGACTCCGTGTTGCTTCAAGCGCATCATTCAGCGCTCGCGATGCGCATTTGCACTCTGTGCAGCTCTTTCATGATCATGTCATAATACTTTTGCGCAATGAAAGCTTATTAATAGCCTTTCGTCTTTTGTTTTTTATTAATAGCCTTTTGTCTCTTATTTGTTCCCCACTAAGGAATGTTTTTTTCACTAAATGTTTAGATTTTATAAAATTATTGTGCACTTGTGATTTTTCTAGGCTAAGTTTTGCTGAGTTATCCACTAATCTAGTTTACAATAGCATTTTTGTCATAGGTTATGGTCATATTTTTTTTTTTATTTCTTGTTTTTCTTTATAATGAAGTTATCTGTATTAAGTAGATTGTTTAACACACAAAAGAGTGTGGTTTTTAGGGTTTTATTTTGTTATAATAAACAAAAAATGAAATATAATTTTTTATCCGATTAATCGATTAACCGAAAAAATAATCGTCCGATTAATCGATTATCAAAATAATCGTTAGTTGCAGCCCTACCATTTTGGTGTCCACATCAAATTAAATTTACAAAAGTGATTTTACATGCAAAAAAAAAAAATTTTTTTCTTAAATATTCACAAACTTTGTATTATATTCAAATTCTAAAGGCATTATTTGATGTTAGAGAATAAAAGTACTGTGCAAACCTTCAGGAGAAATACAGTATAATTAGCTTTTGGAGTCAAAGCTAATTATACTGTATTAATTATAAATAATTACGAAATGAAACAAAATAAATTCATTTCGTAATTATAAATAAATACGAAATGAAACAAAATAAATGCAGCCTTGGTGAGCATAATTAGAGACCCAAATCGTACGGATTTGAACGGCAGTGTAGCTAAAGACACATTGAATGCCTGAGACTTTGATTCCCCATTAAAAAAGTTAATTCATTAAGGATTAAAAACCCTTGTGTGTCTCCCGAACGCACCTTCCCCCGGAGCCGGAGCGCTGCACCTGCAGCCAGGAGTCGTCCACGGGTGGAGGCAGGGCCGTGGTGACGGTGGTGGTGCTGATGTCCCCGATGATCTGTAGCGCTTCTTTCAGAGCGTGATACATGCGGAGCATCTCGTCCCGGTGCTGCGCCTGGTCCGCAGACTCCTCCATCAGGGTGTTCTGGTCTCCACACGAGTACAGCTGAGCCAACAGCTCCGCGTTGATGAACTCCTTCGTCTGAGAGATATTATTATCAGTGTATTTTAGTATAGTGTGGATTGAGCTTGAGCCGTGTTTCAGGCTTTTAAAACCACGTAAACCAGCTCCACGTTGATGAACACACACAGAGTTAGAGGATATTAATTAGGGCTGTGCAAAAGTTAATTGCGATTAATCGCATCCAAAATAAAAGTCTGTTTTACATAATATATTTGAGTGTGCTGTATATAATTATTTTGTATATATAAATACCTATGCATGCATGTATATATTTAAGAATTATTTGCGCTTAAATTCTGTATATATATATAAATACATAATCTATATTATACAAATATAAATATTTTATATAGGAATAACACATTTTCTTAAACACGTACATGCATGTGTGTGTATTTATATATACAAAATAATTATATACAGCACACACAAATATACTATGTAAACAGAGACTTTTATTTTGGATGCGATTAATCGCAATTAACTTTTGCACAGCCCTAATATTAATATCAATGTTTTTTAGTATAGTGTGGATTAGTGTTGTCACAATACTAAAATTATTGTTTCGATACGATACCAAGTCAAGAATCGCGATTTCGATACTTTTTCGATACTTTTCCTGAAAAGCAAAGTATTTCTTACAGGGCGTTTCACATTGCGTAGGTCTGTGCTCTTTAAATGCTGTAATAACCTAATATAAATAATCGATCGATATCGCGATATTTTGCGCATGCAATTATATCGATACAGTAGCGAAAAGTATTGCAATACTTAATTATAAAATTATCTGTTTTCTCCGTTGGTTTTTTCTGAGTTTACTCTGATTATTTACATTTACGTATCACATCCACAAGGTGGCGCTTGTTGCGGTGCTTTGTAGTTGTGCATTCAACAGCAAATTCAAATGAAAATGGCTTAGTTCACAATCACAACCGGTTGTACAGGACGCTTCGTCTTCTTTCAAATCGAAAGTGAGGGTAAATTTCGGATTTTATCAAAAATTATTTTTTTAATTTTTTATTTTCCGGTTTATGTTACTCTATGCCTGCTTTATGTTACTCTATTGTATTTAAATAATTTGAAGTTATGTGCTGGGACTCTGGAAGCTCACCATTCATTGGAAATTGGAAATTATTTATTTTTGAAACAGGGACAATGCTCAATCAACATTAAACTTGTTAAAACAAGAGAATATGTCTTGGGCCAGGTTATAGCAACATTTGCTAATTTCCACCTGTAGTCCCTGGGCAGGTATAACAAATTTAAAATTAAGTTTAAAATTACACATGATTCTGAAAACACATGATTATGATACAGGTTTACAGGTAGCAATAATGACACAGGGAAACCATCAGCCCAACGTGTGAGAGAATAAATGTGTACTGAATGAAGGACTAAGTTTATCACTATCCTCTTCAATTAATGTGTAGAAGATAATGTTTACAGAATTAAATGTGACATTTGAAGTGATTTGAGCAGTCTTATTTTCCTCATTTTTTGTAATGGCTTTAAATAATATGGGGGACATGAGTCGCAATATCGCAGAATCCAAACGCAATACTTGCTGTATTGCAATTATGGCCCAAAATATAGATATAGATATAGAATATAGAATATGGCCCAAATATCGCAATAGTATCGAATCGTCACATTTTGGCCAATTCCCCGCCCTATTTGATACTCATGATGTAACCACTAGGCTACCATAGACCAACATCATGAGCGCTTCTGCTCAACATAGACGAGCCTTACGTTGTTAATCATCAGGTGCATGATGGTCTTGGGCATCAGGTCTCGTACGGTCTTGTTGACGATGCTCATGTACGAGTCCACCAGGTTTCGGATGGTCTCCACCTGCCGCTCCAGCTGAGGGTCCAAGGAGTGCATGAACCCGTCCGAACCGTTCTCTTCCCCGGCGTCACTCTACACACACAATCAGAGATCTGGGGGAAATGCACAACGCAAATGCAGACGATACAGATATAGTATAAAATGCTTGTACCTTTTCCTTCTCCTAGTGTGATTTAACCGGAAGCAGCGTGAGAGAGAGAGAGAGAAAAGCACATCTTCATTTATCCTGCAGATTAGGGCGGTCACTTTGGTGAAAAAAACTATTTTTTTAGACATAAGTGTTCATTGAATCGATTGTAAAATCAATTTTCCATGTCTAAAGACATTTTCATTTTCAACACCAAATACAGGCAACTCCACGGACAACTATCAGGCACGAGGACGAGTGTAAAGAGGGCGCTTGAGACGCGCACAAGTCAGCAATATTTCACAGCAAACTTTGAAAATAAAAATGGATTAGTTAAGCAGATTATTTAATGTTTTAAAATTATAAAATCATAAATCAGGGGAAGCAAGGCTAACCACTTTACATGTAAATATAGAAGTTTGTTATTACTATCAACATGCACCAATACTACATTTTTCTAAACGTCGTAATCATTTAACAAACAAGTATTCATTACTTCAATGAGGTCATTGTTTCTGCATTTAATTACTACATTGTTTAAATTAATAGCCTACTTTTCAGCTAGCTGTGATTTTTGTATATGCACATTTCTGCAATGCATAACCAACATGTCATCATGACTTTTGCGTAAAAATACACGGCACTTTCGAGTCAAGTGGCGTGTTATCTAGGGTTGGGTATCGTTTGAATTTGAACGATTCTGATTCCGATTCTGATTCCTTGTTTCGATTCCGGTTCCTAACGATTCTCAATTCCGATTCTTTTAAGAGGCAGGGTCAAAAAAGTTTAGCTAACCTTGCTAACCAACGGTCTTTCTGAAGGAAATACTCCTTTCTGAAGGAAATACTCCTTCTGTCACAAGTACTCCTTTTGTCACAAATTTTGCATTTTGCCGAGATTTCGTTATTTTTAGAAAAGTGAAGCCACACTTTGGACCGCCGACGTAAGCTACTCATGTTCGACTTGCGCGGTTATGCCAACACTTCCGGTAGACGCTTCTTCGTTGGTGTTTTTCAGCGGTTTCTTCTTCAGCTCGGCGGACTGTGAGTATCGAAACTAGGAATCGAAATTTTAACTTTTGAACGATTTCGGGAAAAACGAAAAGTTGGTCCCGGTTCCAATCGATACTCGATTCTCGATACCCAACCCTAGTGTTATCTATACGCATTTTGAGCTATCCGCGTGTATGTCTACGCCATTAACGTCCGAGTGATTCCGCGTGTCTGTACACGCCGTCAAATGTCCGCGCGAAATTAAGCAAAATGTAGATCTACATCTGGGGAGTGATCTTTTTTTTTTCTAGGATGGTAAGGGAACACTCATAAATGCCATTAACCCCAATTGACGGGTAGGTTTAGGGGCGGGGTTGAGATAAGTCATACATTTATATATACAGTAATAACGTTAAGTCAACGGCGTTCATAAACACGCTGAAAAGCGATTATGCGTGTTGATAGCACGCCAAAAATGGAAATACGAATTGGCGTGTCATACACGCGCTACTTCATGAGATCAGTCTGGCATAACTTAGGTCGGTTTCCTCTACAGGTCACTGTAAATTGTAATATGGACATTTTCTGTAAAGCGATGTGCATAGTGAAAAGCGCTATATAAATAAATTTGAATTTACTGTGAATTGAATTGAATTTTTCTTTCGGCCCACGGACTTCAATCAAGTTTGATTTTTTTTGTTTTTTTGTTTTTTTTTTTGTCGCTTTGTTATAAAAAGAAGCAATAAAGATGAACACAAACCACCACACGCTCGGGGTAAACGCCGGCGCGCAGGAACGACGCCTTCCAGCCGTCCACGTCCTCCTGACTCTCACAGGCCAACTCCAGCTGACGGTAGTCCTTATACACGTTCCTGTCACGCAAGCAGATCACTACATGTTAACAGTGAAGTCTTTGGCTTCTGATTGGTAGTTTAGGCATTTTTAGCTAGGCGTTTTTAACCCCTAAACTGTAACGTGAAAATACACTATCCAAACATAAATGGTTGTAATTTAAAAATGCTTTTGGAATATAGACCTATGTTATTAAAGTTAAGTACGTAAGTATGAAGTTAAGTAAAAATTTAAGTATGAGAAAATTTACTGTAAATTAAAAAACTGTTTATAAAAATATTTATTTTGCAAAAAATGTTTTACTATAAAATCAAAGCCGTGTGTCTAACCTAGTTGTTTCAAATTTCCAAAAGTTCACATGAGATTTTGTTTTGAACATGTTGATCATTTAGGAGCCAAAGATTTCACATTTAACATCTAATACATTTGCTTGGTATTACGCCTAAACAAAATCTCATGTGAACTTACATTTTTGTGATATCAATTTTGGAAATTTGAAACACAACTTGGTTAGAGATACGGCTTTGATTTTATAGTAATTTTAGACATATTTTGTAACAAATATGTTTTAAACATATCCATATATAAATATAAAACACATATGTATGACATATATATATCAATGTTAAACTTAAACTTAAATGGTTGTTATTCAATATACAAGTTTAGTCGTCCAAGTGAAAGCCACCAAATGTACTTATTTTATATAAAATATATATTTTACAAAATGTTTTGCAATAAAATTACCATAAAATCAAAGCCATATGTCTAACCATTGAAGTTGATATCACAAAAATGGAAGTTCACATGAGATTTTGTTTAGGCGTAATACCAAAATTCTGTTGATTTTTATTTTTTCATGCATTCTCCTGTATCAAATTACAACATTTCTGTCCAAATATAACAAAATATGAAACCTTGAGACTCAGACCTTTCTGACAATGTGTGTTTGGTCAAGATTAGAAAAGGTTTTGATTTATAAAGTAGTTAAAATAAATTTTGTAATCAAAACCCTGACGCCGCCCAATAGAGGATGAGCCCGGAAAAAGAATTCAGAGTACCGTTTCTATGGTAACGCAACGTCCAATTTTAAAATCGTTTTCACAGGATGAATTTCGAGTGTGTAAGCTTTCAAATCATACTTAATTTATGATCTTACTAAAATGTGCTGTATGAAAAAAGGCGATTAAAAAGAGGGGCCAAACATCACATTATAAAAGTAAAGCAGATTGTGTAAGACATTTTTCATGACCTCTGACCTTTGCTCAGTGTTGAACAGGGCAAAGATGTGTTTGCTGGACATGAAGCCCTTCTCCACATCTCTGAGCTTCAGATTGTCCACCTGCAGCATGTACTTCTTCTCTTTCTCCTGCAGGGGACGCAACAGAGTTGACTGAGATTAATGAAACCTGAAAGACTGATGCTGCGTCTCAATGTCCTTAAAGTATGCTCTTTCTGTGAAGGAAAAAGTGCATACTTTTGAGTTTTGAGTGTGTAGCAGAAGCTTTTGGACACGCTATCACATCATACAATTGCGTCTTTAACGTTTTCTCTCAATATCTCATCCTGACACAGTAAACTGACCTGTCAATCATCTTGTCACAGTTAGTTTCCCACCGTATCGGAGAGAAATGCAGAATCACGTTGATCTTAACAACATTAATAGCAGGATTTCACCTCAGAGGCTACATTTTAAATACCCGGATGATGCACTTAATTAAACGACAAATGCTGCGTCCGAAATCTCCCTCCCTACCCCCTATATATGGGGTAGAGAGCAGAGCACTATAGTGAGCTCACCAGCATAATAGAAACACCACTTTCGGACACTACTCGGTTACATCATCTGTCAGCTGGTGCCAAGTCGGCTCTGGGCTAAATATATATTTTAAAATAAATACATTACATTATATTGAGCTTATTTCTCCAAAATTTGAAAACTAAAAGTGATTTCTGGCCGTTTTTGTTATAATGAGCTACTCCACACATGATTATAACTTATTTTTACAATCAACGCAATGCATGATGGTATGTAGGGCTTGGGGTAGTGACCGATTGTACACTACTTTTCAAAATGCATTCTGGGATACATTGAGTGGACTATATAGGGTATAATAATCATCACTATACATTCGGACAGCATTACAAAATGGCGAGCACACTATATAGTCCACTATATAGTGAGTAATGGGTGATTTCGGACACAGCATACGTGTGTAATGTTGGACACCCCATGCACTCGACTGTCGCAGATTTAATTACGTAGTGAAAGGGGAGGAGCCTCAGTCTCCGATGTTGAATGAAAAAATAACCTTATAAAATGCATACACTACACATGTATAAGTGTATAGTGTAATTTAGGACACAACATTAGTGTAAAAGCTTTATTCGTATCATTACCCTGAGTGATATAACATTGATGAGTGACTATAGTAACAAAGAAAGAGTGCAGAGTAAAAAACATGTTTATGTTAAACATGCTAGCTGTGAATAGCTAAATGCTAATATGGATACTTTATAGTAACCATATGTGAACACTACCAACCAAGTAGCAATACCATAGCAACCACCCAGGACACCCTAGCAACCACCTAGCAACACCATAGCAACCACCCAGAATACCCTAGCAACCGCCTAGCAACACCCTAGCAACCACCCAGAACACCCTAGCAACCGCCTAGCAACACCATAGCAACCACCCAGATCACCCTAGCAACTGCCTAGGAACACCATAGCAACCATCCAGAACAACCTAGCAACCACCTAGCAACACCATAGCAACCACCCAGAACACCCTAGCAACTGCCTAGCAACACCCGAGTAACCACCCAGAACACCTTAGCAACTGCCTAGCAACCACCAAGAACACCCTAGCAACTGCCTAGCAACACCCTAGCAACCACCAAGAACACCCTAGCCACTGCCTAGCAACACCATAGCAACCACCCAGAACACCCTAGCAACACCATAGCAACCACCCAGAACACCTTAGCAACTGCCTAGCAACGCCATAGCAACCACTCAGAACACCTTAGCAACTGCCTAGCAACACCCTAGCAACCACCAAGAACCTATCTATCTATCTATCTATCTATCTATCTATCATCTATCTATCTATCTATCTATCTATCTATCTATCTATCTATCTATCTATCTATCTATCTATCTATCTATCTATCTATCTATCTATCTATCTATCTATCTATCTCTTTCTAACTCTGTCTATCTATCTATCTATCTATCTATCTATCTATCTATCTATCTATCTATCTATCTATCTATCTATCATCTATCTCTTTCTAACTCTATCTATCTATCTATCTATCTATCTATCTATCTATCTATCTATCTATCTATCTATCTATCTATCTATCTATCTATCTATCTCTTTCTAACTCTGTCTATCTATCTATCTATCTATCCTAAATACCTTAGCAACCCCCTAGAAACACCCATAGCAACTTTAAATTACTAGAAACTACTTTGAACTAAGTTAAACTTTAAATTAATTTAAACTTTAGACTAATTTAAACTTCAAACTACTTTAAACTTCTTCAAACTACTTTAAACTTCTTCAAACTTTCTGTTCCAAACTTTCACAAGCCAACTTAAAGTTTGTCTTGACGAACTTTTTAATTTTATAATATATATATATATACGAGTGATGTTCAGTCTCCGCCACACGCGGCTGGAACTGATTAGAGTCGACAGACCTAAAATAACCCGTCAGGGCGGGCGAGCGGTCGAGTCTGGTCCACCACAGCGGCATTAAAGACATCTCTGAGTTTGATTGCACAGTTTGAGCTCTTCTCTGAAACTCCGTTTGGGGGTTTTCGTCAGTTTCGGGGGTTTTCCGAGTGTGTTCGCTGCTCGTCATCACAATCATAAAACATACAGTCGCCACGGTGCAGAAGGGATGACGTCATCTATGAAGCCATGGCAACCGTCTTCTCCACACACACACACGTTTACTTGGGTATCTAATAGGCGTAATGGTTTTTATACTGTACAAACTGTATATAACCCGACCCCTAAACCTACCCATCACTCTCACACACACACACATAATCACACAAAACTTTCTGCATTTTTACATTTTTAGAAAACCTTTAATTACTTTATTTTTATGCCAGATTTACAAATGAGGATGTCCCTAAAGGGAGAGTTTTGGAGATTTTGGACACTTCTGGGTACAAATTTGTAGACACACACACAAAGTTTCTGACTGGGGAGCAGTTGCTCAGTGACTCACACTTTTCCTTTTGCTCAGCCAGATTTGAGACTGGAGAGACTTGAGGAAAGGAGGGAAAAGAGGAAACGATCATGGCTGCGCTCTTAAAGGAACAGTGATCATTCTGTCCTTCCTCTCTCCCTCGTTTTAATGTTGTTTGTGTGTGTATGTGGTGTTTTTAATCTGCTTTAAGACAAATCATGTGTAAGTTGATAAGTGGACAGCATTGCTGAGTACTGAACCAAAGTCAGTCTCAAAAACACGTTTTGAAATTGCTGGTGTTTCTGACGTCACAAACCACCTTATAACCAATCAGATCAACGTGTTTGCCAACCAGTGGATCTCTGAGTGAGTGAGTGAGTGAGTAGAGGCGGGGCTCATTTGCATATTTATAGAACCACGCATACTAAATGAGGCAAGGGTGTCGAGTTACAATCAAGCTGTATTGGAGTCATTTTCAAAATGATTTCAAATATTTTAAAAAACTAATTTAACTAACTAAACTAAATTCGGTAACCTATAAAATGTTATGTGATATTAAATGGTTTGACGTGCATGCACGCATTGTCAAGCATTAGAGCTTAAAGTGCAAAATGCAAACACAATAACAGGTTTGTGAAATTAAATGTTTATTAGACATTCAGAGATTTGTTTGAATGATGTAGATGCGCATTTGCTGAATGTTGACGGTAAATGAGAAAGATTGTTTGCCTTTTCTGTTACAAATAATATAAAAGCAAATTACTTTTCACATACGTGAATGCACGCATTGTCAAGCATTAGAGCTTAAAGTGCAAAAAGCAAACACAATAAAAAATACAATAAAATTAACACAATTCAGACCATTTTAATGGCCCTAAAAATCGATTTTCCTCTTAAAAATAAACTTTTTTGTGACCCAGGCATTTTTTTTGTGTAAAATTCACCAATACAGCTCAGCTTAAGAAACCTTTAAAGTTAAATAAAAAAGAAAAATCAAGACGATCTGCTATATATCTGCCCTGGGAATCCAAACAAACCCAGACAACAAAGATTAAAAAATTAGCAGAACTCTTGATATCACAACACTTCGTGTGTGTGTGTGTGTGTGTGTGTGTTTAAAGAAAAAAACCCACAGAGAGTCATATATACAGAGCAACAGACCACAGCGCTGCGACTAAACATAACCTCAGGTTACACACACACACACACACACACACACACACACACACGCATGGAAGTCATCAGCGGGTGAGAAGTCAGACATCAGTGTATATCAGTCGTGACCTCTGACCTCCCCAGCTCCCAAAACACACACACACACACACACACACACACTGAATGATTCTCCATACGGTCTTGTAAAGTTTCTTGAATCCGACCCAAAAAATCTGGATAATCACTTCCTAGCAACACTCAGATGTCGCTCCTTCATCGCATCGTATCTATCTTATAAAACTAGAGATCAACCACACACACTGAACCGGGAATAATTTCCATTGTTTTGTTTTTGGTGTGACTAATACCAGCGCAATTATAAGAGCGTAGGAAGTTCTGACTCGATTCATAAACACACTTCTCGCGGTTATACAAACAACACACACTTAAGACCTGTGCATGTTTACACACGTTCATGCGTCTGCGTCAGAACGGACATATACAGCCATAATGGTATTATATATATGAACCAACCCAAAAACGTATTATATATGAGCTGAACCAAAAATGAAGTGGTGTGTGTGTGTGTGTGTGTGTGTTTGCATCAAAGAGACGTGGAGAAGCATCTGGGAGCAATAATGCCGCTCTAACCCTTCATTACCAGAACGACTGCGCCTTGAGCTCAGGCCAATGGCAATTTACAAAATGCATGGTTTCCCCCCTCTTTTCTGTCTTTAATTCACAAAAGGAAAAAAGGAAAGCGTCATTCTGCTCCCTCATACAGCTCTTGGTTTCGGAGAAGCTCTTTAAAATGTAAAGGTGCTAAACTACTCCACAAGTTACTCACATAATGATCCGAAACTTGGATATCATTTAGCTAGTTCACTGAATTTGTCAAATATGAATAAAAAGCAGAGGTCAGTACACTTAAATCACGATATAGGCTAGTGTCTGTGAATATTAAACCACTAAAAGACTAAATCTGAACCCTGCGTGTGTCTGTGTGAACGAATGGCGCAGAAGCTCAAGTCGTCGCGGCAACCCCTCGAAATAAAAGTCTGGTTAACTTGAGGAAATTGTGACGGAAATATTTTATTGTTGTACACTGTAAAAAATATTTTAAAGTTTTGTTATCACAACATATTTTCTTTTGTCAAATCAACTTTGTAATAATTTATTAGTTGACATTTCTGATGGTTAAATTAATCTCCTTCATTGTATTAACTCACTTTTTCCAGTTCAATCAACTTAAAATTTTAAGGCAACCAGGTTACTTACTTTTTTAAGTTAAACCAACAATATTTTTTTTACAGTGTAGTAATCAACATTTTTTCTTTTGTCAAATTAACTTAAATAATTTATTTAGTTCAGATAACATATAACTTTGAGTTTCTGATGGTTAAATTAATCTCCTTCATTGTATTAACTCACTTTTTCCAGTTTAATCAACTTAAAATTTTAAGGCAACCAGGTTACTGACTTTTTTAAGTTAAACCAACAATATTTTCTTACAGTGTACAGTAGACTTAAGCTACATCGCAATGTAATAAAACTGACACTAACATTAGTAATTTTTGTTATTAAAACAATTTAAGGAATAATCAAGGTTTTTCTTTTAACAGTTAAGCTCTTTGTTTGTCAAAGTTTAATTTCATATGATCAAAAGAGAAATTATATTAGTTAAAAATGGTATATGCATTTCATTTGATTGCCAGAAAAACGTAAACACACAACACAGAATTTCTGAATAAAACAAACTTAATTTTTACTTAATAAAGTGTTTCATTCATTCAATTAATTAGACATGCTTTTTAATTATTATAAATACAATTTAATTAAGCCATTAGAAAATTTAAAACAGATTTTGTTCAAAATAAAACTGAATTTGAGAAGAACAAAAAATGCATTTCAAATGCTTTTGTTTGTTAAACCTTTAATAAATTTGTGTTAAATTGTAAAAAAAAAAAAAAGTTCAAAAATTTCATGCTTACTAAAAAAAAAATTAACTATTAAAATAAAGTTGATTAAAAAAAAAGCAATCCAGGAAAAGCAAAACCTGGAATTTGGGAAAAATGAAACGGATTACATCTATAGGGCCCTAGGATCTGAGACTGACTAAAATAGCCTTGTCAAGAACAAAACAAAGACAGAAAGCTGTTATATTTTGCCATACAATATTTTGCCATAGAAAGAAGCGCATGAATAGAGTTAATTTACTCAAGCCATCCAAACAAACTGATATAAAATATAAGACTGTGTGCAATTGAAAGTAAATGCATTTGGAAAAGCTCCTATGAAAACGTTGACGCTACAGAAAGAAAAAAAAGAGATTTCCCCCCAGCATCGTAAAGCCAAAGGCCTTTTGCCGAGCTAATGTGATTAGAAAGGAAAAATCTGTCTATGGTTCAAGCCGTACGAAAGAAAGAGAAGGTCTGGTTTGAATTGATCGTCCCAAACGCTCTGAACACACACTAATGTCTACAGCAGCGACGGCTCAGGCATGTTAAACACATTAACCCCTCAGTGTCCCGCTTTAAAGTCTGCAGGCGAGCCGCCTCACACAAGGACGACGTCGACCCCCCCCCAGGGCCAAGGGCAAACACTGGCTATACATTAGGCTGGCTACGCTAGCCAGTGTTCAGAAGCAACACCAGTTACTAGTGTTGTTGAAACCGCCCCCTTTTTACCTTCCTCATTGTGTGTTTTATATTGGTCTGTGATTGGTTCACACACCAACAGATTTGTATATCATTAGATAGGGTAAAGTTTTGCGGTATGGTATATATTTGCACTCAAATGCGGAAGGCTTATCATTCGCGAAAGTTAACGCAGTCTCATTATTACGCAGACGAATGTCAGTTTTTGACGCCTGAAAACGCTAGTGTGGACGGAGAGTGGTTTTAAACGAAAACACTGTTTTCAAATGTATCCGGATTAATGATTAAATTTAGATTTGGGGGCGTTTATTTCTTTTCTTAATTTCTTTTTTTTTTCTTTTCTAATCAGATCGAGAGGACATGTAAACACTCGATCAGATTGAAAAACGAAACTGAAAGTTCTGCGCATGTGCGTTAATAGCGTATGAAGTGCTGAACGAGTCATTCACGTTGAATAAAGTGTCATATCAATGCTGATTGTCAATTTCATATTAGGGCTGGGTATTGAGACAAATTTCACGATACGATTCGATTTCGATTCAATTTCGATTATTTTGGATATCAGTTACAATAAATGGCCAATTTTCTCAAGGGAATCAAATCTCTGAACTAATGCTGTAAACTATGGGAGTCTAGTTGGGCTTCATTAGCCTAATATGAAGGTAATAATGAACTGTTTTGTAGCTTTACAAACACTTAGATTACACTTTTATTTATTTTTATAATAAGAAGATGATATGAAATATAAACATTTAAATGGTGACTGTCATAAAAACTTGCCAGATTTATTCAAATATGCATTAAATATTGAAGAACATTAAGATTATAATGCATATGTAATATGGTGTATATATTTAGCAAAATGCTCCTCTCTAGAGTTATTTTTTCTAGCTGACTAATGAGTTCATGTGGGTTTTCTGAGGTAAATATGACGATACATTGATTACAAGCTGTTTAACTGACTTCTTTCCACGGTTGAAACGCTGATTGAGTGAATCAATGTGACATGATCCGGATTTGGATAAGTTGTCCTCTATCTTTAACACACTTTCAGATGCTCATTCATGTTTATTTGGCGCTGTGACTGGTATTATTAAGCCGGAAGAGAGATCAGCGCTGCTGCTTCTCCAGAACGATCTCACGCCACAGCGACAAAACGCTATTTATGTTTTTGAATTTCTAAAGAAAATGGACCTAATTTGACAATTGAGACTTTGTTTCATATCAATAGTAACAAAGGACAAAGATTATTGCGATTTTTTTTTTGGATGCGCGCAGCCGCGATACAATGTCCCAAATGACTAATCGATTCTTGAGATTTAAGAATCGATATCGGTTCGTAAAAATGAGAATCGATTAATATCGAGAAATCGATATTTATTACCCAGCCCTAGTTCATATGCAATTTTTTTCCAAATTATGACCATAAATAAAGATTAGGCTAAGTCTGCTGTTTATAACCAATGTAGGAGAATAGTTATTACGGGAAACTCTATATTCGTCCAGTGTGCGCATGTCAAAACATACATTCCCATTTGAAGTTTGTGAAATATAAACGCGCACATCAACTCGATCACATGTTTAGCGTTCATGTAAACACTCTGTTCAGATTCATCATTGATTGAAACAAAAGTTGTGCATGTAAACGCAGCCGCGTTCAAACGTTTCATCGGTTCATGAAAGACTTTAGAGTGTGTTTGGGTTCACAGACGGAAATAAAACTGAGCCAAAATGAACTGAACTCTTTCATAAAGTACATAAATGTTCCCGAAGTTTAATGAGAGGACGATGGAGTCGCAAACAGAGGCCTTTTCTGCTTCTTCACAGTAGAAACACGGCCGTGAAACGTCTTGGAGAGGACGGTGCAGGTTTACAACATTTCCATTCTCTCATGCTAAATATATTAATGTAATAATACAGTGTTTCCCACAGGATTGTGTGAGCGTATGTAGGGGGACGGATCACTTTAACAGAGAGCTGCATTAGAGTTGCACTGGATACGGTTTTATGCATTGCATAAAATTCAATGTTTTATTTCCAGAGAGAAAAAGGGTCAAACTTAACCCAATAGTACATGTGATTATATAAACTAATAATAAATTAATCAATTTACATGAAAATAAAAACTGAAAACGTTTGTTTTCCAAGTAAAGATCCTTATTGTTTTGCAGATGTGTAGATTACATAATTTATTTGGAAAAATCAATTTGCATGATGAAAAACTGTTTTTTTTTTATTTATTTAATTTATTAATTTAATCATACACACTAATCTGTTAAATTTTACATCTAAAATCTGCTACATTGTTTTAATTTCAATCCAATTTAAAGTTAAAATATTTTTAAAAATATCAACAATTAAATTAATGCTGTTTATTTAATTTAGCATTCACTTAATTAATCATATTAAATTTGACATCTAAATTTGTTAATATAATTTTTAAAAACATTTTTACTGAATTTTCAGTTAAAATATTTAAAAAAAAATTAACAATTAAATTAATACTGTTTATTTAACTGATCATTCACTTAATCAATCATATCCTTATTCACTATTAAATTTGACACCTTAATTTCTTACTTTAATTTTCAAAACATTTACTTTGGGAAATTTTCCAGTTAAAATGTTTAAAATAAATTTTTTAATGCCGTTTATTTAATTTATGATTATTTTAATGAATCATATGCATATTCACTGTTAAATTTGACATCTGATTTTTGTGAATTATCCATGTTTACAAAGAATAATTAAAATGTATTATTAATTATATGCGCTAACAAGTTTAACACATTTAGATGTCAAATTTAACAATTTAATTTTTGATTTTAATTTTCCAGTTAAAATATGCAAACGTACTTTAAACAAGACAAAAATATCCACAAAGAATGATATTTTTTTGCAGTGCAGCAGTCAGTCCTGCTGAGCCAGCTCCCCGCTCGGGTCCAAAAGGAGAAACCGTAGCTAAAGCAAACACAGTCGCCACCCAGAGCTCCTCCCGTGACTCTCACACACACACACACACACACCACATCAATGCACACCACAAGAACGGGTGGAGATTAAATGGAGAAAAAGTAATCTGAAACGACCTGATTTTTACATGAAAACGCATTGCTAGGTGGTTTTTATACTGAACTTCACATGCTTTAATGCTCAGTGTTAGACGCGTAGTTGACCTACTGTACACTGACGTTCAAAGCTCTTTTTTTTTTTGCTTGTTTTTAAAATAAGTCTCTTCTGCTAAAATAAGTCTCTTACAAAACTACGGAAGCCCTGAACCGCAACCTAAAAAAAAAAAAAAGTCTGTAAAAAAAAAAAATCTGTAAAAAAAAAAAAAAATCTGTAAAAAAAAAAAAAAAAAATCTAGCATTTCGAGATTAAAGTCGAAATGTTTCGAGATTAAAGTCGAAATGTTTCGAGATTAAAGTCGGAATGTTTCGAGATTAAAGTCGAAATGTTTCGAGATTAAAGTCGGAATGTTTCGAGATTAAAGTCGAAACATTGTGCATTCATAACAGTGCGCGTCCACTGGCTCAGAGCGCGCGCGTGTGTGTGTGAAGTCGAACTGCCATGGATAAACCCAAAATAGTAGCTTTTTACTTTTATCTGGGCTTTCAACAAAATTCTACACACGTCACACGTGCTAGTGTCAGTGTTTCTGAGGTGTTTTCGTGCTCGTCTAGTCAACACTATCTGGGTCGAGAACACAACAGTAACTGTTCGGTCTCCCTCTTCACCGTAAATGCGCTCTGGATACATTTTAAGTGCATCATTCTGTATCCAATCATTTGGCCGGATCCTGTGATTTCCTAAGATTTAATAACCACTTATGGTTGAGGAGAGATTCTCTGATATGATTGTAAAGCGCTTTGAGTGTAGGCATATATGAAAGCGCTATATAAATGCCCTATCCATTCATTCATTCATTCATTCATAAAGCTGGATTTCTCCATCCAGTCTGAAAAGTGTTTTCCGTGTTGGTTTTCCTATAGGCTAAAGTCTATTCTGGCGCATTATATTTTATAACGATAAAGTATGATAAGTAATTCAGATAAAAGTAAAAAGCTACTATTTTGGGTTTATCCATGGCAGTTCGACTTCACACACACACGCGCGCGCTCTGAGCCAGTGGACGCGCACTGTTATGAATGCACAATGTTTCGACTTTAATCTCGAAACATTTCGACTTTAATCTCGAAACATTTCGACTTTAATCTCGAAACAGTTCGACTTTAATCTCGAAACATTTCGACTTTAATCTCGAAACAGTTCGACTTTAATCTCGAAACAGTTCGACTTTAATCTCGAAATGCTAGATTTTTTTTTTTTGTTTTTTTTTTTTACAGATTTTTTTTTTTTTACAGATTTATTTATTTTTTTTTTTACTGACTTTTTTTTTTTTTTTTTTAGGTTGCGGTTCAGGGCTTCCGTACAAAACACAGCAATATTGTGAAATATTATTACAATGTATAACATCTGATTTCTATGTGAATATATAATAAAGTGTAATTTATTTCCTGTGATCAAAGCATCATTACTCCAGTCTTCAGTGTCACATGATCCTTCACAAATCACTCTAATATGAGGATCTGATGTAGTAGAGTATTTTAATCAAATAAATGCAGTCTTGGTGAGCACAAGAGACTTCTTTTAAACTGCAGTGTAACTAGTGAGATTATCACAAGGTTTCCACTCTTTCCATCCTCACTCTTCAGGATAATCTCTTTAACAGTGTCGACTGGAGCGGGTTGGTAGTTTTGCGGACTCGTGATGAGCGTCTTTACGTGGGTCGATCTCTGTTGCCTCCCACATCAAATCTGGTCCTGATTTTGACTCAGTTGCCCAAAGTTTGCGTATGTGTGTGTGTGTGTGTGTGGGAGAACGGGGGGGTCGTCCAGCATAAAGGCCTCTTTATTCACGCCGGACAGGGAAAGGAAATCGGCTTCAGAAGGAAAAACACAGTCCCGCACATCTGGAGTTATTACAGGCCCACCGTCATGCCAAGAAACTCCGACATTCCTGCAGCGCTACAAAGACACGCAACTGTCACACACACATACACTCTCTTACACACTCACTCACACATACTCACACATGCACATTTTCCACCCGAAACGATCCCGCTACACCCCCCCGACCCCCTCCCCGAAAATGACACAACACATGCGGCAAATTAATGCACTTCACTTCCTGTTGACCTTTGACCATCAACTTCCTGCTGCCACCCCAAAGAAAGCAGGACAGAAACCCAGACGAGGCGGGACGAGGCACGAAGCCCCGCCTCCTCCTCCTCTCAGCTCCTCCACTCGCTCACTGGAGAAGTTAGTGACCAGTCGTGTGCCACGTCAAGCCTGCGCGTCCACGCATCGAGGCGCTTCACACACGCCGGCTGGATGAGGGAGTGTGTTCGGGGACAAGCTACAGCCGACACGTTCAAAGTCTGAGAAATATTGGGAAAAGTGACACTCAGGAGGACCAGACCTGGAGGATGAGGTGCAGTATACTCTCTTAAACGTCCAGTTATGATGATGTGTCTTAGTTTAGACGTGATTAATATTTCCAGCTGGTCTGTTGTTAATTGTACAGCAGAACTTAGAAGATCATCAGATGTGATGAAGTTATTCCTGAGGTCAGTGAGGAAGGACACAAGAGTGTGTGTTTGTGTGAGATTCATCAGTCAGATTACAAAATGAATCACTAAATAACCAGATATCTGTAGAAAGGAGATAGATAGATAGATAGATAGATAGATAGATAGATAGATAGATAGATAGATAGATAAAATGTATTAATCTAATCAAATTAATATATATATATATTTATATATAGCCATATAATTTTATTTTAACAATCAAAATTAATCGCTAAATAACCAGAAACCTATCGATAGATGGATAAAAAAAAAAATTTATGACCAGAAACATCAATCATATGCATCAAAAAAGTCAAGTTTTAAGTTAATTAGAGAGAAAACACAGAATTTGGTTAAAAAATAAAACATAAAGCTGAATTTGAGGGGGAAATGCATTTCAAAGGGCCCTAAACATGTAATGTACAATTTATTAAAAGTTTAACGGACAAGTTTCATGATTTCATTTAATTAGACATGCTTACTTAAATTTAATTTAACTATTGAAATAAAACTAAATAAATAAATAAGCAGATTTTGGAACAAAATAAAACAGATATCCATAAGGCGGAAGAAGTCATTGTAAGATCGGCTCAGAGTTTTAGGGAATTTCAGAGTGAAACCTGAAGCCACAGGGAACGCATCATCATTCTCCCCGGAAAACGGGAAGCATCCAATCAGAACGCGCCATCATCATCGTGTGTCTGACCTCCATATTCTGCCTGTTTCAGACTCCATCATCATGATCAGCGAGACACGAGACGCCCGTCACGCCTGCCCAGTGTTCAGACTACCTGTTCAGGTAGTAGTGTTTGTACAGTAGTCTGCACATTGGTTAGGCTGGACGGGGAAGCTCAAGACGGATGAAGAATCATCATCGTCATCATCGTCGTGGTTCAGTAGAAATAATGATCTGTTCATGTCAATGATGTAATCAAGGAATAAAGTCTACGTGTGCAAAGTGTGAAGAGTGTGGTTTTATCACTGTCTGTGTTTCTCCAGACTCGAGCGAGTCGATAGCAAAGACGAAATGTCCAGAAACTCGTCTAAATAATATTCCTCAGAGGAACCTTTAGCAGAAACAACTGGGATTTCTTTTTCACTGCATCTGGTTAAATAAGATAATAATAATAACTCCTCATCTCCATCAAACATGATGTAATCAATGAATAAAGTTTTGTGTGTAAAGTGTCGTTCTATCATAAAGGTACAGTCCGACCGATAAAGGATTTTGAAGGCCGATACCGATACAAATATTTTTTGGGTTTTAAAATCCGATATATCGGCCGATATTTTATTTCTTTATTTCTTTATTTTAAACTAGACATGATAGTCACAAATTTGTCATGCTTATTTGAGTTAAGAGAACTGATGGGGACGTATGTCTCGTGCCCAACTCAACGAGTGTTGCCAACAGGGACGGTGTAGAGCGCCCTCTGGTGGACAAACTATACAACTCCAACACTCATGACATCGTTCAAGCGTGATTCGTCCATTTTTTTTTTTTTTTAAATATTCATTTATCGGCCATTATAACTGCCGATACCGATAGTTTGGAAAATGCCTAATATCGGCCGATATATCGGTCTGGCTCTAGTGATTTTTAGCGGCATCTAGTGGTGAGGTTGTGAATTGCACCCAACAGAAGTGGCCGACAGGAAGTGATGTCGTCGTTTGAGACCGCAGAGAGTAGCCAGTTAAACAATGAGGTTTCTTTACTAAGACAAATTAAGAAATTAGGTTTACTTAATTATTCAGTAATGTGTTATTGCGAAAATAATTTGCACTTTATCAGCTTCTTTACACGCATAGTGACGAAACGCGTTTGTCCCTTTAGGGCCACCGTAGAAACATGTCTGCGCTTTTCAATGTAAACAAACATAACGATTCATTAAGTAAGGTCTTTATACATCACTGAAATAATAGTTATGCATATAATATTGCATTTCTGTCGTAAATATCACACAACGCTCCTGTAACTGATTCCAGCTCTGTGTCTCAGATGTTTCTCCTACACCTCCAGACTCAAGAGAGTCAATAGAGCTATAAAATGAATTTAATTAGAAATATTTTCTATAATATTTTAGTGTCCCTGACTTCGGCAAACATTTGAGACATTTTGGAGATCTGAAACTGGTGCAATGATAATACTCCTCGGAGGTTTAGGAGAAACATCTTCATCTGCATCTGGTTAAATAGCCGGAGATTAAACGAGTCTCGAACGAAGATCTTTCACACGCTTGCAAACATCCAGACAAATGAAAACCAGACGAGTGTGTTTCCACTTAAGACTTTTCCTGGATCACAGAGTTTCCTGATCCGATGCCTTTACTTCTGCTAAAACACACACACACACACACACACTTTATCTCTCTCACACACACACTTATGTTGTGTTTTCATGTTTTGTGGGGACTTTCTATAGACTTAATTATTTTTATACAAACTGCACAAACTGTATATTCACGCCACTTATACTAACCTTATACTAATCACACACACCCGACTCCTAAACCTACCCATCACACACATTGAAATGAATGAATTAAAACAGGTTCTGTACACACACCAACTTCACACATATCTTAAAAACATGCCACTCACGGTTTGAGATGCTGAAAAAACGACACAATACGCAAAGGCCAAAACCGACCGTCCGTCGCACACACACACACACACTATTAAAATGGCCTCCATCATGATTTAAAAGTAATCTGCTGTAGTTTGAGAACCAAATTCTATTCAGAAGTGAGTAAAATCTGACAATCAGCTTTAAATATCTATGATGTGTGTTTATATAGAAAGTAGGGATGAGTCGCGTTCTTCGAATAGTCGAACTGCGTTCGACATTCGATCATGAAATTGCTTTTTCGAATATTGTTATATTTTCGCGCAATTCCAATGTGACATAATCGGTGTATTATCCTGACGGGGAAACATGGTGTCTCGGTCTACACTCTTAGAAGAAATGGTTCTATTTAGAACCAGAAATGGTTCCATCCCCCGCTTCATATATGGAAGCTTTTACCATTTTTTTGGTAAAAGGTTCTATTGGCCAAGTATGGAACCCCAGGGTTCTATATAGAACCCAGAGGAACCCTTTTTTATGAGTGTATAGAACCTTTTAGAGGTTCCAAATATGTAGCGCTGATAGTTCCTTTTAAGGTTCTATATAGCAGTCATTCCCAAAGGCGGGGTCTTTTTTGAATGGGCGGAAGATTTTGAATGTGTCCCCAATTCGAACACTATTTTTCAGTGTGCTATACTGTATATACTCTCTAGATCAGGGCTATTTAATTGGCGGCCCGCGGGCGAAGTGCGGCCCACCATTCATCTCCATATGGCCCGAGGCCACCCTAACCTCCCTCCTCCTATTTTCTAGTGGTGCGGCTAAATTTGCTTTGATATGCTATTGATATTTGATAAGCATGAGCGCTCCGACTGACATAAGAGAAAAGTTTACAGTCCGCATATTTCAGCAGTTCTTATGCGTGTCCCGTATTTCTGTCGACTGAACCAGCGATATTAATGATTCGTTGGTTTGATTATTTCCTTTCCATGAATTGGCCAAACGCACGTCTGAAACAATTCGGATTCGTTCACCTGAAGCGTTTTCTCGGTCAGTAATAACAAATAGAGAACAAAACATCGCTGGTTTCAGTTGTTTCACTAGTTTACTTTGAACTAGGCAGCACGGGCCAGTGGATAACGAAACACAAAGCTTAAAGGAGTCGCGTTTACTCCCGCTCCCGCACACTATTATTAAACAGCGTTGCGACATCTAGTGAGAAGCGTTTCAATCGGACACTCCTCTCTCTTACAAACCACAAATCACTCAATGATTTTATTTAGTTTTAAATCGGATGAAACAGCCTTAACATTCCCAATAAATGTGGAATATTTATATTTGAATACTATGTTATAGTCATTTATATTGCATTAGATTTATTAGGGGGGTAGAGGAATGTATAATTAATTGTGTGTATAGTTTTTTTTTACCTGTTTAGGCATTTTTTATACAGTGGTAGCCATGCATGGTTACAAAGTCTCACTGTCAGGATATTTTAATTGAAGCCTATAATAATTATTATAGTAAATTGTGTACACTGTAAAACAGTAAGATGCCTGTCAACTCTTCATTTCTCATTTCACCTCTGCATTTCACTGACCTTAAAAATGGTCATACATATTTTGTTAATGCATACATTCTCTTTGTGATATATGAATGGGCCTTATGTTTATTGGGTCACAAAGATTTATCGACTTTAAAATGTGGGTCCCCCGAAAAAAAGTTTGGGAAACACTGCTATATAGAACCTTTTCTTCTAAGAGTGTGTGCTAGTAACCATCTATAGTAACAAAGTAGGCTACATTTACTTTATGTAAGGCGACGTTCCTCTCGTTACTTTATTCTAATGCTAAACATGTTGTTAAATGCGTACTTTATTCCAGGCGTGCTGTATGTTTTTCTGGGCTTGAGCGATGCTCAATGCTATCCCGTGGTAATGTGTGTGTTGCGCAGTGGCATCTTGATTGAAACTAATTTGTTTAAAAAGTAGGTTATTGCAGTAACAAGGCAGGTTCACATGAAGTCATTATTATGACATATGACATTATTGTACGCATAAACGAGCATCTGGTTTGGTGATGCAAAAATGGACTGTCGTGCTTATTGTATGTTAAGTACCGGTATGTAAAAAAACAAAAATTAAAAAAAACAAAAAAAAAAACGAAGAAAACATGTTACTTGTTTAATTAATAAACAGTTAGTTTGATGACAAATCACTAAAGATTAAATTGACCTTTGGCCTCTCTTTCTGTCATTGTGAGTGTGTTTTCCTTTTTATCCTCTCGTTTTTATTTTAACGATAATCGACTTTTGCTCCTTGATTTTCAACAACGCATTTTTGGCACAAATTCACATCCCTGATCGAAAGCATGGCTGAGTGTGTGTGTGTGTGTGTGTGTGTGGAGGTTTGATTGACAGGCCATTGAGGCCATCGCAGGGTTTCTGGTTCATTTGCTTCCAGGTTTTTCTTCATGTCGTGTGTGTGTGTGTGTGTGTGATAATAGGAAGCAGATCCAGTATCACCAGTGCTGCCTGTTTATCCAAGAACACCAGAAGAATACTAGACGTGTGTGTGTGTGTGTGTGTGTTTGAGGACACGTTTGTATAGAGATTCATCTGCACTGAGACGATTCAGGAAGTGATGTCACTAAGATGCTTGTTGATCATTTAGACAGAGAGTGATGTGGGTCTCGACCTAAGAAGAGAAGAAAGTGTGTGTGTGTGTGTGTGTGTGAGGACTGGTCGTGTTCAGGCACACTCATGGAAGTGTTTTCTGCTGCTCTCTGAGCTCATTAGTGTGTGTTGTTCTTCTGAGTCGGACTGTGTTAGTTTTGGGGCTCTGAGTGCTGGGAAACTGACATCGCCAGCCCACGGTAAAATAAATACATGAGAGAGAGAGAGAGTGTGTGTGTCAAGGAGACTTTGTGTTCGCAGACAGATGAAAGTGGACTGCAGCACACACACACACACACACACACACACCCTCTCGCTGACTCTGCCCCACATGCTCTGAGTTAGACTGACCTAAACTAGCGAACCACACACACACACACACTGTCTCACTCTCTCTCTCATTGTTTTTACCCCAATGGTCTTTATTTATAGGCCAAGATACAGTAGAAGCAATAAGGAAGTACTTATTTTAATAAATTTCTTATTTGGACAGGTAAAAATGGCAATATCCTTGTCACGTAAAGGCTAATTAAATGACACGGGGTCAACTGATGTTTTATCAATTTTGGGATTGATAAAAACACGTATATGCTTGCTTATTATAAGCTAAGTTGACAATCTTGAGACGTTTAAATGTAAATGGGGAATCAATCAATTTGTGTGAAGTAGACATTGATGGTAATCTGGAAGTTAAAGCTACAATACCTAAGATTTTATGCCTCTAGAGGGCGCTTCATTCAAAACAACAACAACGGCTTTGATGATGGGAACTGTTGTTTTCAACTCCACCGTGGATAAATCGAAAATTAGATTTCTATAACTGTTGCGTTTAATGACATGCTTGTTTTTCATTAAACTGAAATAACCGCAAGAAAAGTAAATTAGTTATTATCACAGATGTTCGGGGACAGCCGGGACGGTTGAAACACTTTTCAGATAAACGTCGTTTTCTAAGATGCAGTCAACAGTATTCGCGGTGAACATGACCTTACGATTTTTCACATCAAGACATTCTAACAATAATACTAATTGTTTTGCATCGTTTACTGACATGAAATTTGAATACAGAATAGGGTTGCCGCGGTGAGGAAAATTTCCCACCGGTTAATCGACGTGTGACAACACCGGTAATCCCGGTGTCACCGTGGAGGGCAGGGCGGGGGGGTTAAATAGCTTTTAAATGCGTGCGCGTTATACTTTCACTTTCGAAATAAGCGTCAATTGCTTGAATGGACAAAAAAAACAACTCGCTGATAATAAAACTTTTATTTATAGACTTTTATTAGCATAACGAACGAATAAAAATAACCCCATGCATAGGCTGAAAAAAGTGAAAATCGGCTAAATGTGGGCCCAAACAAATAAGAACCATAAAACGTTTATTAACGAATAAGAAAATAAAATAGGCCTAAATAAATTACACAAAGTTTAAATGAGATAAAACCAATTAAAAAGAGACAAATATAAAATAAAAACTTCAAAACGGACCTTAGCCTACATAAATGACATACTTTCACTTTCGAAATAAGCGTCAATTGCAATTCAGCGTCAATTGCTGGAATGGACACAAAAAAACAAAACAAAAAAAAACAACTCGCTGACAATAAACTTTTATTTAGACAGCACTTTTATTAGAATAATAAACGAATAAAATATAGACAGAACTTTTATTAGCATAACGAACGAATAAAAATAACCCCATGCATAGGCTGAAAAAAGTGAAAATCGGCAAACTGTGGGCCCAAAAAAAATAAAACGTTTATTAACGAATAAGAAAACAAAATAGGCCTAAATAAATTAAACAAAGTTTAAATAAGATAAAACCAAATAAAAAGAGACGAATATAAAATAAAAACTTTAAAAAGGACCTTAGCCTACATAAATGACAGCACTCTAAAAAAAGTAAAACACTATAAATTGGCATTTATTAACATTAATATATATTGGCCAAAATATTGCCAAACAGGCGCTTTTGCATTGCGTTTTGACACCAAATCTTCCGCCATTATCTTGCTTTTCTGTAATTTGACTCGTTCTCGTCTCCACACGTGCTAAATGGAATCCTGATGCTTGCTGATCTGTGACGTGACGGCACGCGTTGCGCAGTTCATTTTTAATTATAATGCTCTCTTCAGAACTAAATAATTGAAAATTATTATTTTTAATTAATTCAAATAAATATTTTAGCAAAAACGAATACTTTAAAAAAAAAAGTCAAGACATCGCGGTGTCACGGTGGGAAAGTGATGTCACCGGTGATGGGGCTTAAAATCGGTAACACCGTCAACACCGTCTATCGCGGCAAGCCTAATACAGAACACGGTGTTACTCACGTCACCTGTCGAGTAAAACACATGCAAGATCGGCGTCTCTTTCTAGTTCGAGTTTTTCACGAAGTTCCCTCCATTTAGGAAATGCCACACAAATTCTTCTTGGGTCGTTTGGTTGAACCGTTCGTTGACGTTTGCGTTTATGAGACAGAACCAGGTGCAATCGCTAAAGAATAATTGTGCTCCATTTCATAACAAATGCGCGAAACAAGCTGACGTTTGTCGCTTGATAGACGCTAACGCACAACTACAACTTCCGCATTTGTCCAGGACTACACGCAGTACGAGCGGAAACCGAGGTAACGCGGATATGACGCGATTGACTCGCGACTCCCAGCTCACACGCCCCGTTTCCTTGGTTAAAATCTCAATTTTCTCGCGATTTAAACATTGTTTGAAACATTTGGAATATTGTAAGTTATCATCTTAATTAAATATATAACACTAGCCTTGTTATTTGGGGATATTTTAATGCAAAAATCTTAGTTATTCCACCTTTAATGTCTAAGGTGGAAAAATAGTTGTTTTTTTCCCTTCTGGTTTTAAGGGGAAAAAAATTCTTAGAGTGTAATATATTTTTATACATGAAGGAATATATTTTATATTTTTTTGTAAAATAAGAGACCCTAAAAGTCAAAGTCTCTCTCTCTCTCTCTCACACACACACACACACACTCTCAAGAGAGAGGGCTGCTCCTCATAAAACCATTAACTTTCAAAGAACTAGAGTGTGTGTGGCCGGTCAGGCTCTGGTATGCACATGTGTGTGCCAGCTTTACACAGCCCCTAGTGAGAAGAACCCTACCTAGAAAGCATCCTAAAGTCAACAGAATGCTCTATAAATACTACACATACACATATGCTTACACTACCAATGAAAATTTTACAATGTTTAGTTGAAAAAAAAGTCTCTTCTGCTCACCAAGGCTGCATTTATTTAATCAAAAAATGTTAATCAAACTATTACTCTACTGTAAAACATCTGTTTTCTATGTGAATATGAAGAGTTCAGATGCAAAAGCCTCTAAATGCCATTTGAAATTTTCTTCTAGAATGGTCATTTTTATCAAGCTTGTATATTTAAGTTTAGTAATTTCACTTAATTGTCAATTAATAGGCAAGGCAAGTTTATTTATATAGCACATTTCATACACGATGGCAATTCAAAGTGCTTTACATGGAAGAAATTAAAATAATCAAAAGAAATCAGAATAATTAAAACAGTTTAGAATAAAAAATAAGAAATAATGAAAAATAAAAATTATGATAAAAATAAAATACAGTAAATTAAAACCATTTAGAATAAAATGAAGTAAAGTAACAGTCGGACGAACAGTGGCACAGTGCTCATTCAGTAAATGCACAGCTAAACAGATGTGCATTTACACATCAGATGTGCATCTCACATAATAGGTAATCTTCATTGCCATTTAAGTGAAATTACTGAACTTAAATATACAAGCTTTATAAAAAAATTATCAATTTTAGAAGAAAATTTCAAATGGCACTTAGAGGCTTTTGCATCTGAACTCTTCATATATACAGTAGTAAAGTGTAATTTATTCCTGTGATCAAACGATATATTCAGTCACATAGAAAATGCAGCTTTAAAATATTTCAATTTTCAATAGTCCTTTTTTTTTTCATAAAGATTCACCCAACGACCTACGACGATCAAAACATGATTGAGCTTAAAATGAAACGAGCAGCATCATCATCCAGGAACGTGTTTTGTTTTTTTTCTTTCCGTTTCTGAAAGACCTCTCGAATCCTACAAGCTTCATTTAGCGGGAGATCCTCCCAGCGCTGGGAAACACTCCAGCCAAGGGGAAAAACACAGTCAAGTCAGCAGAAACGGCTTAAAAATAACCCAATTGAGATCATTTCTTTTCTATTGCGGAAAACTGATATAAATAATTCCACATAAAAGAGTGGCGTTGAAGCTGACGGCAGTAATGATCGGGGAGACGTAGCCGCGACGGCGCCGGTGTGTTAGCGACGCTCACGGGACGCTCGAGGCAGATCTCCAAGACCATGTTGCTTCAGCTTTGATGCAAACGATCAGTTGTGATGCGGTTACGAGACATTAATGCGTATTATAGTTGCCACCCGTCCTGTAAAGTACAGAATCGTGCCGTATTTTACACAGTGAAAACAGGGAATGAATTGTCAGAAACAGGATTACTGCACTCAAAAAAATGAACTAGACAGGTTGTGCACTTTACATAATATATTTATATATTGTTTACTTATAATAATTTTTTCTATTAAGGTCTTTGTAATTGTGTCTCAACTTAACAGTACAAAATCCTAATGTGTTGTCTAAACACAAACCATTTATGTTAAGTAAAAAAAGTGTACATCCAGAGGGTGGCAGTGTAGAGCGAGCCGACTGCCATTTTGCCCGAACTTAATTTTATTGTGTTCAATCTGCTTTAATCTACGAACAACTTAAGTTTACTTAATTCGGATTACATGATTAATTCGTGTTGCCTTAACTGAAACTGGGCGGTGCTTTTAGTTCCCAGCATGCTTTGCATATGGTTGAATTAAGAGAGAATAAATGTTAAAATTAAGTGTTATTTTATGTGTTTTTTTTTTTTTAAATGTGGAAAAGGGGAAGACTGGATAGTGTGTAATAGTGTTTAATGTTAAATTACATTGGAATTATTAAACCATTTAAGTTACCATTGTGGAGAAGAGTGGAGCATTTTGTTTGGCTGTCGACTGATTTCATTATTTTCAATTGCTTTGAATGAAGGAGCATGTAAATCTTAGCATTCAAAATGCTAATATGTGCTTCTGCTAGCAAATAGCTAGCTAAAGTCTATCAATTTAATTAAATGTCACTGAATCAAATGAAACATAAATGGATGAATGAATATAATAAAACGCCTTTGAATCATGTCAGGAAGCCTTTAAAAATTCACGTTGAGACTACTTAAATCGGGTAATTTCAAATTACATAATTCCATTATGTTGAAGTTACATAAACAAATTGTGTTTGTTTAACGTAATCCAGTTATGTGGAACCTGTTGACAAAAAATTAATTAAAGCCAACATATAATTTTTTTGAGTGTGGTTCAGAATGACACCGAGTTATGTAGAAATAAATAAACATTTGTTTGTTTTGAAGATCCTAACCGACCCAAACCTGAAAGCAAAAGCTTGGCAAACGTCTCACCTCGTCATCCTTGTACCAGGACAGCGATTCGGCCGTCAGCACAAACCAGTACTCTTTAGCGCCACCCTTCATGATGCCGATGTTATTGATGGTCAGCCAGCCCTTCCTGATCACCTGGAACACACAGACGGCGTGTGTGTCACTGCATAATGCTGTGATGAACACTTGTAAAACCACAAACATTTACAGTCAAACCAAACATTAATCAGACACCAGATGTACTTGTTTTACTAGTGTGTGCAGGAGACTGTAGTTCATTAATGTAAGTGAGGAGAGCAAAATAAAGTAAACTGAGAAAAAGTTCTAAATATATAGTTTTAATATCATCTCATGTTTATTAGGCTGCTGTCACTTTAAGAGCTGATGCACGGATTCATTATACAGTCACACATGCGTTTCTTTCTCAGCCGTTTACACACACTTCTGGTCTTTTTAACCTGCAAATGACTTTTACAAAATGTTTTCTTTGTCCAAATGCCATGAAACTTTGTACGGCTCTCAAACCTTTCTCAGAAAAAGTCATTTATATTGTTAGAATTGTGATTTGATGATATTTAGATATAGTGGAGCTTTTTAGCCATCTAGTGGCTAAAATTATAATTTTTTTACTTTTAAAACCAAAATATGGGCAACATTTTTACAATAAACTATGTAAAATTATATAAATTTAGAAAACAATTTTTTTTTATAAAGTTAATTTTACAAAAAATATTTTAACATTTTTAAATTTATTTATATAAATTTAAATTATATCATAAATCCTCCAAAAACTACACAAATGCTGAGTAAAAACATTAATAAACAGTAAAATTACAATTGTAAAACAAAAAAACAAAAACTACTATTTATTCTGTTACAAAATGACATGTTATTGTCTGGAGACCCCAAAGATAACTAGTGTCACCCCAAATGAAGATCATCTTAAAACATAACCGACAGTATACGTGACTAGAGCCAGACCGATATTAGGCTTTTTCCATAATATCGGTATCGGCAGTTATAATGGCCGATAAATGAATATTTAAAAAATAAAATAAAATCGGACGAAACATGCTTTAGTCATATCTCCTCAGCCTGTTATATTGAAAATGTTTGTTTTACAATTTGCAGTATGATGTTATCTATTGCTAACTTATGGCTCATCATAGACTAGCTAACCACAAAGCTAGCTAATGCCACTATCATCAGTGGAAGACCGCTAACGTTAACATTAATGAGATTGGAAACCACAATGAACTTTTTCTGCCTAAATAAAGTAATGATTACTGTATTTATAACTCGCATATCTCTAGTTACCGTCCCTGCATTGTAAAATGTAAGTTATACTTGCGAGGAGTGAACATTTAGACATAGAGAAAAAGTATCAAACGTATCTTGTGCAGAAAAGTTAGCTTTTCTTTTACACGTGTGTGAAATCCAACAATATTTAATAAAAGTTTATAATAAAGTTCTTAATAAAAAGAACAGCTTTTTGACGTTATTTTGTGTGTATTTAATTGATTAAGTGCAATAAGAAGCGAATAGGAACTCGGTTTAGTTCTGAGAGATGAGCACGAAATCTGCAGGAATGAATAAAATGTGCAAAACACATCGAAACTCAAACCGTCTCGAACAGAACAAAATACAATGAAAATAAGAATAGTCCTAAAAAAATTTTTTCTTTTCTACCGAAACACCAGACGTGTTCTCGACAGAGCCGAACAAGAATACTAGTTTAGACTAAAATCAAGAACACACACACACACACACTCTGGCTCGCTCATCCACGTTACGCTTGACTGATGTCTTTAGTGACACTGCAGGGAGACACAGACACACACACACACACACACACACACGGAAGTGTCTTACGCAACCGCTGACACAGATGTAGACGAGACATGATGTGAATCACACAGTGACCGTGCTGACACACACACACACACACACACACACACTGTACTTACCATGATTTCATCCTGATGCGCCACAGTAAAACAAGAATAAGAACAACATGAGGAGAAGAGGATATATCATTGTGGCAAACAACACTAGTGATGCAGTAACAAGATCTGAGACACACACACTGATCTGAGACTCACACACACACTGATCTGAGACACACACTGATTTGAGACACATGCACTGGAATTAAAGTAAGAGTTTGGAGGTTGATGGGTTAATTATGCTATGTAATTGTGTCTCAACTTAACAGTACAAAATCCTAATGTGTTGTCTAAACACAAACCATTTATGTTAAGTAAAAAAAGTGTACATCCAGAGGGTGGCGGTATAGAGCGAGCCGACTGCCATTTTGCCCGAACTTAATTTTATTGTGTTCAATCTGCTTTAATCTACGAACAACTTAAGTTTACTTAATTCGTGATTGAATAGCAGTGTGTTCAAAAACAGAAATATGCAAATCAAGAAACACTGCAAAAAAAAATCTGTTTGCATTTCTCCTCCTAAACAAAATTCAATTTACGGCAATTTAAATCTGGTAGATTTTCAAACATCACACACACACACACACACACACACACACCTCTGGAGATCTGCTGAGGCTCGAGTCTCACAGCACATTAATGCTATGCAGTGGTGGAATGTAACGAAGTACAAATACTTCGTTACTTTACTTAAGTACATTTTTCACGTATCTTTACTTTACTTAAGTTGAATAAATAGTGCATACTTTTTACTTTTACTTCGTTACATTTTGCAGCAATTATTATACTTTCTACTCCACTACATTTCTACAACTTCTGTTACTTTTTCATTACATTTCCTGATCAGTTTTTCCCCTGACAAAACGTAATCTGACCGTCCGTTCGTTGCACGTTTGTCTCACCAGTGACGTTTGGTTGCCATAGATATATCAACCCGGTCACACTAAATGCGTCTCGCACGCAGTGTGTTTATCGCGCAATTTATACGCGAAAATTTGTTTTTATGTGCATAGGAAACGCACCGTGTGTAATAGGCCTATACGTTTGATTAGGATTATGGCAAGCCAAGAGGTTCAGAATTACACCATAAATTAATCGCGTTTACGGCCAAACATAGTTATTAACATATAGTGGATAAGCATGATTTGAATATTGCCTAATTGCAAGCTTGTTTCAGAAATGGTGACAACAATTTTTTTCCATAATTATTGAACATCATTATAGGAGTATAAGGTGGAATGAGTTAGAATTAAATGTTTTATTAATCATTAGAAAAAAAATAGACATTAAGAGAATAAATTGTTATGCAAGTACTTTTACTTTTAATACTTAAAGTACATTTAAAATCTGGTACTTTTTACTTAAGTATGGTTTTCATTGTGTTACTTCTACTTTTACTAAAGTAAATATTTATCTGTTTATTTGTACTTTTACTTAACCCTTGTGCTGCATTAGATTTTTAACACCGTTGAGTGCATTAAGGACCAAAAATGGCCACATATTAAACATTGCCTAAAATATTATATATTATTATTATTTTCCACTTTTACCAAGTTAAATCTTTTAACCAGCATCAGTCCTCATCATAACTACCAAAAATGTATTCAATTTCAGGATTTTAACCCTTTAATTACCAGTTTTGTTTGCGAAACCATCGATTTGTATAAGAGGAAAAAACACAAAAATTCAATTATTTTCAATAAACTAAATGCAAAGAGAAAACTTTAGATTTGGATTATCACAGTCCCACTTTGCAAAAAATCCCACTTAGCGCGTTAGAGACCAAAAATGGCCACCTATTAAACATTGCCTATTGCCTAAAATAAGGTGCATTTCCACCCATAGGGAATAAATATGTAGTGACGTCATCTGGTGGAATACACTATATAATGCAAATATAATGCTTTTGCTTCATGTTTCATGTATTACTGACAGCCTCAGATTTAAACAACGTTTTAATGGGTTTCAATGGGCCATTTCTGGTCTTTATGGTGCTGAGTGTTACTATTTGATCTACACAGTGTGTGTTATACATATTTTGCAAAATGGGATCACATTTTTTACATGTATCCAAAAAGTCACAATTTTGCTAAATTTCATACCATTTGCATTAAAACAGCCAAAATGGTCAAAGAAATTAAACTGCAAAAGACCAAAAATGTCCCTAATGCAGCATAAGGGTTAAGTACTGAGATTCAGTACTTCCTCCACCACTGATGCTATAATTATGATTATGATTATGCCGGTCTCTCTGTAGAGGAGAAACACTGAAGAACATGCAGCGGTGAATGAATGCGTCTATGAGCAGAACAGGACACACACACTCTCTCTCTCTCTCTCTCTCTCTCTCACACACACACACACGCTCTCTCTCTCACAGACAGACAGACACACACACATTCTGTCTCTCTCTCACACACACACACACACACACACACGCTGTCACTTGCTGCCCTTAACAACTGATTTGAGTGAAGCAGAACTGCACCTACATCAGTGTATAAGCGTGTGGAAGACGCTCATAAAGCAGCTCTACGACTAACACACTGTTCTGGGATCAGCTCGGCCTCCATCAACAGCATTCAGGGGTTATTGTGTGAACGTTGCTCTTCATAGGAGTTCAGTTACGCTCAGGAAGTGATTTATCACACAAGTATCAAGTGAACATGTAAAATGTTGAAGTCTTGAGGACATACTTCCAAAACACTGAGTGTTAATGTTGATTCTGCTGAGCTTGAGATGCATAAAGTTTAAATGCTGATGATGGAGCTGAACTTGAACTTAACGTCTGATCTGAGACCAGTTCTCTCTATGAAAGCTAGTATTTGAACTGAGAGAAGCATGAGAACAAACCTGGCCCTGGATCAGTTGATAAGGGCGTGAAGATAAAGAATAAGAAACATAGATGAAGAACAGAGAAACACACACTGGACACACACATCAAATGAGCATGATTAACATTTAACACACAACATGCCTCTCAATATGAGGCTGTGTTATAAACCCTTCACCTGATTCCCCGCCGCTTTCTTCTTGCTCGCCTGACTGCTTCTCTGCTGAGCACTAAACAGAACACAATAAACTAAATATATATATATTAGATTTATATATAAACTGACGTTCATGTTTTAAAAAGAAGTCTCTTCTGCTCACCAAGGCTGTATTTATTTGATTGAAACTACAAAACAAACAGTAATTAGAAATATTATTACATTTATATATATATTTAAAACATCTGTTCTATGTGAATATATTGTAAAATATAATTTATAATAATATATGTTTCTTGAGCGTCAGATCCTCATATTAGAGTGATTTCTGAAGGATCATGTGACGCTAAAGACTGGAGTAATGATGCTGAGAAAATTCACAGGAATAAATGATATTTTTTAAATATTTTCCAATAGAAATGATTATATTAAATTGTAATAATATGTCACATTATTATTATTATTATTATTTAAATCAAATAAATGCAGCCTTGGTGAGCGGAAGAGACTTATTTTAAAAACATTAAATATCTTACCGATCCCAAACTTTTGAACCGCAGTGTGTGTGTATATATGTGTGTATGTATGTATATATATATATATATATATATATATATATATATATTAATGTCTGTATTTTCTATGATACTGGTTAAATAATGTGGGTCATCTGACGCTAAAGATCGAGGAAACGTGACTCACTTGGCAAACCCGATGAAATCTTCATGGTTGGTGTTCATGTACGCCAGCTCGATGTCAATCAACAGCAGCACCTGACAAACAATAGAAAGCTTATTTTATTTCATTTGGTAATATTGTTTCTATTTTTAATTAACATTTTTTGGGTGAATTTTTTTATTTTATTTACCTTTCAATTACTAAATTTGATCAATAAATAAATAAATAGTAATTTAAGCACATATTCCTCACATTCTTTCTACTTAAATTCAAAATAACTCACAATTTCTCACAGAGTGTTTGCTGACCTGAGAAAATAATAATATAACATGATATTTCATGACTCTAGATTGCCACTAGATGGATTTATAGCTCTATATGAGCTGTTCTGCTGGGTCCTAAACTTTGTGGTAAAGTTTTAGCATTTTTAGTTTGAATTTTGAGTATTTTTAGCTTTTTCTGTGTCCTGAAACATTCCTCGCATTGCATACATTTCTAAGGGGTCAAATTGACCCGAGAGGGAAGGATATGTTACTTTTTAAAAAAGTAACATTCGTTGAATTCATTACATTTTTGTGTAATCATGGTTCAAGTGCAATAAAAGTCATGAGGTTGTAACAAGTAGGGGTGTAACGGTACACAAAAATCACGGTTCGGTACGTACCTCGGTTTTAAAGTCACGGTTCGGTACGTTTTCGATACAGCAAAAAGAAAGAAATGCCAGATAAATTTCCTATTTGTTTAAAGAAAAAATATTTTTAAATAAGTGTGAGTTTTCCTAGATCTTGAAACTTTCAGGTTTATAAATGGGGGTCATCTTTGAAGGGTGAACAAATAATGTTTTGGTCATCACATTAAAAATAACATTTAAATATATATTTATTTATATAATATTTGAATTTTGAAGTGCTGGTAAAAGATGTGTGAAGTACTTGAAAGCATTTCACCATTCCAGCCAAACTGGTTCCAGTTAGTGTTACTATATTAAATCCATGGTGAATGTTGCTGGTCTGTGGACGTAAAGTTCATTCACGGCACAATGTTTCTCCTGGTTTCCATGACAGCGCTGTTTGATCTAATAGAGATCTGCGGTTAATAACAGAGAAATGTGAATGCATCTCACTAGATCTCGCAGCGATGTTATTACCTCAGTGGCGAATTCAAATGTTTTCTTTACCGGATCTCTTAGCGCTGTGTTGTGTAGTAACAGTGTCGCTTGGTCGAGATCGGCTCGCGTTGCACAGTCCGAACCGATAAACGATCCGTGAAGCACATTTATAGCGCAGTTTCGTTCTGCATTCATTACGCTTGCCATTTGATGTTGCGCAACGTTGTGTTGGCCGCGTCAGCACGAATTTTGCCGGCAGGAAAAATGGTCCAAGCAATCGTTCGGTTTGTATGCGTACCGAACCGGAAGCTTCGAACCGAAACGGTTCAATACGAATACATGTACCGTTACACCCCTAGTAACAAGTAGAATTAGGTACTGCGCCTTTAAGATAGTATGTACTCTGTAACTCCCTCACTCAGGGTGGTCAGTCGACATGTGAAGCGCGAGCGGTGTGCGCTTTTCTTTCTTTTTGGTAACGCAGTTGTTGTTGTTAGCGGTGTGAATTGCGAGATGCCCATTTGTTCGTGAGACGACGTTGATAATAAATCACCACGGTGGAATATCAGCTACGTCTTGAGTCTTTGCTTAACGTTACACCTGACTACAACCGTTTAGGTGAGCTATCCGGTTCATTCTAAGTAAAAGCGTTACAAGGTCTTGGACTCCTCAGATTAAAAAACCAAAAACATTCCCGGGTCAAAATGACCCGAGGGAAGGATGAGGGTTGAAAACGGGACGGGCCTCACCTGATCTTTAGTGCGGCTCTCGCGGTCTCGGATATGCTGAGTGACGATCCGCTCCATCTCCTCTCTCAGCATGGGGTACTGGGCCAACTGTGACACAATCACACGCGTTTGTGATGCCAATAAACCATACGACCAACACACTGAGTCTGCAACAGGTGATCACTACAACCTCTACTTACTGATGAAAATAATGACACCATTATTGAGAGAAAACCTGTTGCAAAGTCTGTAAAATCACAGTATCAACATAAAAAACACTATAGGCTACTGTATACATGCATGTCAATCATGTTCGTTGCACAGACAGGGCCTAAAACTAACTTTTTGCCACACATACCAATGGCCGGGAAAATTTAGCAAATGAAAAGTCATGGAAGTATTTTTGCAAAAGTAGCCTGTTGTGACACCTGACAATGTTCAAGTACAGAAATTGAATAAAGTAGGCTAATCAAATTTAAATAACACCAGTCACTGTGTAAATTAAATTAAAGTTACAAAAGTTATTCAGCCAAGAGCAGTGAGTGTTTATTTCATTACTGACAGACGCAGCAGGAATATTAGGCTACTGTCACTTTAAGAGCAAATGCACAGATCTAACATACTGATACTGACACACGCGTGTTTACTTTCTCAACTGTTCAGACATAACCGACTATGTTTACAAGGATTGACACCGCTTCATATACTGGTATTTGGCGCTTGCCGAGTGTTAATTTTTGGCCCTGTGCACAAACATACAGCATGTCACGTGACTCTAAAGTTCAATGCATTAAAATAGATAGTTATGAGCCTCTTGGCTTTGCAATGTCCTGTAATCTAACTAGGGATGCACTGATAGGAAAATTTTGGCCGATACCGGTAATTATTTTTATTTGAAAGCCGATAACCGATATATCGGCCGATAAATCTTAATTTTTATATATTTTTTGAGAGCCTGATTACAAAAACAAAAGTCTCACCATTAAAAGTCATATAATGCTGATATGACAGACTAAAATGCTAAACTGTAAATTCCTTTTTTTTAAGTGATTTAATCGTATTTCAAGCAATTTAATACATTATTTATTGGCTTTAATACATCGGCCAAATTTTCTTATCAGGCCGATAACGATAACATTAAAAAGGAACATATATCGGCCGATACTGATATGGTGGCCGATATATCGTGCATCCCCGACATTTAGCCAAATACCAAGAGTTGTGCACATGAATCATGATGATGAATCATTCACGATACGACCGACCGCTAATACTGATTTGATTTTGAATACTGCAATTTTTGCAACATAAATGTTAACCGAATTGTCAGGATCTGTGTGACTTGCGGATGCATTGGAATTTGAAGCCAGTGTAGAATTAAATAAATCAACCCACACACACGCACGCATATAAACAATCACAAAAACTACACCAGCAGAGTGTTTTGGTTCGCACAGGGATGCAGTGATGGGCGTCTAGCAGTGATCAGGGTTCTGTAGAAATGAGTGTTTCTAGAGCGAACAGGCATAACAAACGAGCTCAGAGATGAAGATTACTATGAGAACGAGAGGAGAAGACGTGAGTCCATGTGTGGATTCACACTGATGTTCCTTCAACCTTCATACTATTAAGTTATGAACCCATTTAATGTGAGTAAAACACATCGTCTGGCATTATTACGTCCTTCCAAACACATATGCTGCTCTTTTTAACACAATTTCTGAACAATCTTTCTCTTACAACCAGTTATACGAGTGTCAAGCTACAAAAAAGCACTGAATTATTGTATTTTCTAAATTATTATTAGAGCCCGACCGATAAAGGATTTTGAAGGCCGATACCGATACAAGTATTTTTGGGTTTTAAAATCCGATATTCCGATATATCGGCCGATATTTTATTTATTTTTATTTTTTTAACTGGACAGTCACAAACTGATAGTCACAAATTTTGTCATGCTTATTTGAGTTAAGAGAACTGATGTGGATGTTCTTTTAATTGTTATTCAATCAATGTATGTATCGTGACCAACTCAACGAGTGTTGCCAACAGGGACGGTGTAGAGTGCCCTCTGGTGGACAAACTACACAGCTCCAATTCATGGTTCAAGTGTGTTTTGTCTGTTTTTATTTTATTTTTGAAATATTAATTTATCGGCCAATTATAACTGCCGATACCGATAGTTTGGAAAATGCCTAATATCGGCCGATAATATCGGTCTGCCGATATATCGGTCTGGCTCTAATTATTATTAATTGTGTTGCCTCTTCACTTTCATGTCTTAGTGATACTAACTGATGTGATCATAATTATATAATACTTGGGTTGGGTTTTGAGTTCATTTTGGAGCTTGAAAATTCTTTAAAAAATATCATATTGCGCTTTAGAAAAAACAACAACATATGAATTTGGAAGGTGTGCAAATAATGGCAGTTTTCTTTTTTTGTATGAGCCAAATATGTTTTTTTTCCTCTTCTTTCAGACAAAACTCAAAACATCCAGTCCAAATCCACAGAAGCAAAGTGTTTTTGAGGGATACGTATGATGAAATGGTATGAGAGAGAGAGAGAGAGAGAGAGAGAGAGAGAGAGAGATGTATGACTGTTAGTCTGCTGGTGTAAGAAGACCTTCCAGCTCGAGCATCAGTTCTTATACGCAGGATTTCTCACGCTAGAACTAAAACACACACACATCCGACAGAAAAACACACTGAAAAACCAACGGGCCATACGAGGGAGCATGCGTTATTAATACAAGAACTGATTTGGATAAAATGTCTACGGCTACTGTTGTGTGAAAAACGACACAAATACTTAGTAAATTAAATTGACACAGACAAAATAAACCAGGATGAAATCTGAGAGGTAAGGATAGACCGATCGTTGCTGGACTAATCCTAATAAATCTGATCTACGCTCAATTTGAAAACAGCATATGTTGATTTTGATTTATGTGTGCACTAAAAAATACTGGGTTGTTGTTTGGGTGAAATATAGACAAACCCGAACGTTAGTTTATATTTAACTCAACACTTGGGTTTGTCCATATTTGACTGTAGTGTAGTATTTATTAACATCTTGTTATATGCAGTTTTTATTAAAATTTTACAGCTTGTCATTTTTATTTAGAGGAAATCCCAGAAGATTCAAAATTTGCCATTCAAATTTTTGTCTATTTAATATAATGTATTTAATATAATCTATAATATTAATAAAACAGTAAGAGTGGCCAAAAGTGACGTCCGGGGGGCATATTTGTTTTTAATGAACCTAAAAAATTGAATTGAACCCAATTCATTTTTTGGTGACACTTTATTTTAAGGACACGTTAGTACATGTACACTATAATAATAACAACAGTAAATTATGCATAATTACAAGCAGTGTTGGGTGTAACTAATTACTAATTACTACATCCCTTGAAAATGTAAAGTAAGGGATTACTCTTCATTTATCTGTAATTTAATTACAGTTACTTCTGATGTAATTGAGGAAAATACTGTGTATAGATCAATCCGATCTCACAGCGATTCGTATGCATTTCATGAGGTGTCTAAATATTACGACCGCACTCGTACAAATTCGTATAAATTATTGTAAAACATGTATGAAAAAAGTGTGAAATGTAATGAGATCAGACACAAAAAAATAGTGGGTTTAGCATCAAAATGTATTGTCTGATGTTAAAAAGTATGTTTTTATAATGTAACCTTCTCCACCTTGGTCAGTTTAAGGATAATTCATGCAATTTTATAGTGTTTATTTGAACGAAATAAAACAGATTCATGTCTATCCTTGTATTATTCAGCTGGTTGAGATTGATATGGGATTTTGAAAGTAATAATTAAAAGTAATTAAATACTTTTTAGAGAGAGTAATTAGTACAGTAATCTAATTACATTGTTGAAGAGGTAATTAGTAACTAGTAATTAATTACTTTTTTAGAGTAACTTACCCAACACTGATTACAAGTAACTTATCCTAAACCAAACCAAAGAAAGAACATACTTCATTAATATTGCTACTATGTTACTACGTCACCTTAAAATAAAGTGTCACATTATTAAAATATTTTAAATAAAATTATTTATCTGACACAATTACTTGTGAAACTACAGCTACGGGTTTTATTTTACCATGCAAAAGAACAAATAAAAGCTGACTACAGCATAATCAGTTATTAATATTTCACAGGTTCTTGTTTTTGCATTTGTTTTTTTTCCACAACTTACAGTATCATGTTTCATTGTGTTATTATCACAAACAAAACAATCCACTCCAAGCATAACTACGCAATATGCTTACAAAGGGTGAAGATGTACATTTTCCTCGACTGGGCATCACTTCTGGCCACTTCTATATGCAATTTTTTCCATATTTAGGGCTGTCAAACGATTAATCGCGATTAATCGCATACAAAATAAAAGTTTGTGTTTACACAATATATGTGGGTGCACTGTGTATAATTATTTTGTATGTATAAATAAATACACACACATGCATGTATGTTTAAGAAAAAAATACTATTTAATATTTATATATAATATAAAGTATATATATAAATCTATATACATTATATACATGAAAATATTTCTTAAATATATTCAAGCATGTGTGTGAATTTATATATATAAAATAATTATACACAGTGCACCCACATATATTATGTAAACACAAACTTTTATTTTGTATATATAAATAAATACACACACATGCATGTATATTTAAGAAAAAAATACTATTTATATATAAAATATAGTATATATAAATCTATATACAGTGTATACATGAAAATATTTCTTAAATATATTCAAGCATGTGTGTGAATTTATATATATAAAATAATTATACACAGTGCACCCACATATATTATGTAAACACAAACTTTTATTTTGTATATATAAATAAATACACACACATGCATGTATATTTAAGAAAAAAATACTATTTATATATAAAATATAGTATATATAAATCTATATACAGTGTATACATGAAAATATTTCTTAAATATATACAAGCGTGTGTGTATTTATATATATAAAATAATTATACACAGTGCACCCACATATATTATGTAAACACAAACTTTTATTTTGTATGCGATTAATCGTTTGACAGCCCCCGATAGACACCCGATGTTATTGTTAACTAAATCATTCCAGTTCTGTCATGATTCACACACTTAAAGAGGTTTGGAACGGCATTAGTGTGAGTAAACGATGACAACAAACTCATTATATTTATAATATTACCACCTAGAATAAACAAAACTACATTCACAGCTACGACTTTTGCCATTGCGTCCAGCCATCGGTCTATCCGTACGTTTAAGATAGACGTGGACGAACGGAGCTTCGTTCCTCTTTACCTTCTCACTACATTTGTGAATGGTGGAGGAGAGCTCGCTCACAACCATATCTATACATTTGAGGCACGGCCCGTTTAGCTTTTGGATCTGCTTTTTCACTATGGCCTCAAAGGCCAGGTCAGGGGTGAACAGGCCCGTCCTGCAGAGGAAGAGTCATGGAGAGAGAGGAGAAGAGGTGGAGGGATGACAGATAGACAGGGTTGGAGGGCAGATAGATAGACAGCACAGAGGAAAGAGAAGTGAGACATTTGGTTTCTCCTCAAGCCATTCGACAGCGAGCCGCAGAGAAGTCGACCCGTGGCCGAGACCCAAGCCTTCAGAAAGCAGATGCGCAGACCAAAGGCAGTCGAATGAATTGAATTTGAATTTGGTTCATATTCATATTCAAATAGACTCAGATAGACCTTTATTTGTTATAATTGTGATGATTATGTTTTACAGCTTATGAAAACGTTTTCACAACTTGAGGTTCTGACGATTGTTTACAGTTGTAACGGTTTATAAAAATAGAAGAGTATGATTAAATTATATTTCATAGAATATAACAGTAATAAATGTGAACATTATAAGTTTAATAGTACATTCATATTTGTTGCATTTAGTGTAACGCACTGTAAAAATGCTTTTTAAAGATTTACAATAAAAAAATTTTACAATAAAAAAATTTTAGCGTTAGAATTAGAAATAGTTTCCTGCATTAATTTCTTTTTTTGTGTGTGTTCATTAAATTTACATGAAAGTACTGTATGTAACGCACTGTAAAAAATATTTCGTTATATATACAAATATATAATTATAAGTATGTTTTACAATGAATCAGTCTTTCTTGTTTATTTCAATGTTGCATTTTTTGTTTTCTTGCATTTACATTTTGCGACAAAACAAATCTCTCGGTTGGTATTTGCGGTATATTTGTAACATTCAGTTCATCTTTTAAATTTGTAACTCTTTGTTTGTGGCGTTTCCTTTCCGTTACTACGGTTTCTAGAATGTTCTCATTTGTTGTCATAGCGACTCATTGTTTGATTAAATTGATACATCTGTTGCTTGTTCAGCCCTTTAGTTACTCTCGAAAATACTCTTTCTGTAACAATATTATATATTGCAAGAATCATTTCTTTTGAAGTTGTGAAGAGAACAGAACACACTGTAAACATTATAGTGTAAATCAGAGAGATATTGGAGTACATTTTACAAGGAAATACTATTTCAGTCTATCTACGTCAAAATGTCTTGTTTATTTCAGTGTTACTTGGAGTTTCCTTGCAATGTTTTAAAGTAAATCCTTCTCAATCTATGATGGCATTTGTATTTGTGCACCTTCTATATAGTATTTACAGTGCCTGAGTCTTTTTAGAGCTGCTTTATTTACAGCAGAATTTGAATTAGTCTCATATTTGATACTCATATAATATTTGAAACAATTTCTATTGTATAAAGCACTACAGTATATATATAAACGATAATTGACTTGTGATTTAGCCTAAGTGTCCTCGAGAAGCTTCTGCCATGGTTTTTCTGCACTGGATTTATTGATCAATATCTCTTGACTGCCGTTAGCCACGTCTGTGCCTTCCTCAAAGCTTCTGTCTCGAATAAACAGAGTGTTTGGACGCTGAGGTCTGCTAGATGAGCTCATGAAGAACAATGTTAGCTTGGGGTTTTGGATCATGAAATATCATAATTTAACGGCAAAAATAGGGCTGCACAATATATTGAAATTATGGAAAATATCACCAATGCATATCAGTTCATGTTGATGCAGATAGTACTGGGTTCGGCCGGTCAAGATGGCATGAAATGGTTGGTCAGTTTTGGCGGTAACCGTCTGTAGTGTGTCGGTTACGGAGCTGCACGATCAAGCGTTGAAAGATCACAATCTCCATTCAAACACCCACATGATCTTATTTCTAATTGTCAATGATTCGTCTATTAATACTTTGATCACAGTGAACATTCAAATCTGCATTCTGACCCAGAGAAAGCAGTTGTCATCATGCATAGATATGAAAACAGCGTATTTTCAATCACACAGAATCATTATTTTTGTGTTACAAATATTCAAATGATCACAGAAGTTCTGGGATAAAAGTTTATAGTTCGGATATTAACACTGATGTCTACGGTAGCAATGAAAATAGAGTTAACCAATAATCGTTACACCAGTAGGTGGCGACAAGTGGCTGTTAAAAAATGTTTGTCACTGAATCATTTATACAAGACATTCATTCAAAAACAAGGATTCATCCAGTAATGAAAGAAGTGAAGTCTTTATGAGTGAGTCATTGAATCATTCACTCAAGAGTTAATTCAAATTAATTAAATGTATTTTTTGAATAGACTGCACTGCAGTAATTAACATTTTGTTAGAAACTCTAATAAATGACGTTATGTTATTTAGTTATCTATTCAGAATCATATGGAAGCTTGTTTCCATATGATCTTCCATATGAAGAGATATTAAGTCAGCATTGCGAGATATAAAGTCATAATTCTGCCTTTTTTTAAACTCGCAATTGCGAGTTTATATCTCGCAATTATGACATCTTTTCTCTTAGAGTTATAAAGTTTATAACTTGTGAGTTATAAAGTCCAATTCTAAGAAAAAAATGACTGGCTTTTTTCACAATTCTGACTTTATAACACGCAATTGCAACTTTATATCATGCATTTCTGAGATAAAAAGTCAGAATTGTGAGATATAAAGTCGCAATTACCTTTTTATTTTTTATTCGACTATAGCGGAAACAAGCTTCCATAGAATCGTGATCTCTATTTTAAACCAAAAAAAAAATTGGTTCTCAATTTATCCAGATTAGTGCAGCTCCAGTTTTTGTTTTTAAATGTTTAAATTTAAATATGTTTTAATAAATCAAATATCCCATTCAACAAGCAAACACATTCTTCTTGAATATCGTGCAGCCCTAGTAAAAACACTGTTAAACAGGTTAATGCTCACTTAACCCTTACGTTTAACGAAATTATCGTAACAAATAATTTATCCAAAATCGTGCAGCTCCAGTTTGTTATATAATTTTCCGTTTCTCAGCTATAAATCAAATATCACATTTAACAAGCCTTGGATATCGTGCAGCCCTAGTAAAAACGCTGTTAATTCTTTCCGAAATGATCGTAATCAAAGGAGGTTGAAACCTCAGCGTCCACGACTCTCTGTACACAAAGCCATTCCACCCAGAACCTCTGTCCAAAGCTCAGGCACACGAACATACACGACAATAAACACCCACAATCCCCCTGGGGGGGGTCACAGGTGGATCACAGCAATAGTTTGGGTTGATGGGAGACACGGAAAACCCCTCCACCAGGCCTTTACCTTCTTAGTACACTGCCTAACGGTATTGACTAGCTCAGAAATGACCATGTCCACACATTTCTGGCACGGCTCTTTAGTCTTCATGATCTGCCTTTTCACAATGGTCTCAAAGGCCATGTCCGGTGTGAAGAGCCCAGTTCTGTCCGACCAGAGGGAACGGACAGGCCCGGGAAAAGAACGACAGAGGAGAGAAAGAAAAGGAAAAATTGGGTGGAAAGAAGAGCGTTAATCCAACAAACTCCCTCCCCAGCCCATAATCATGAATGAAGAACTGAAATAATGGCTCGAAACTGGAGCTTATGCCGACGCTCAATTGTTAAAACTGTGGCTGCAATTCACTTAACGGCCACCGGTGTCGCTAGCAACAAGAGTTTCTCAATTCTACATAGAGCACCTTCGAATATCAAATCTCTGAAATATGACTTATAAGGGAAAACACAACTAAAACGTTACATAGATATGACAATAATACTTTACAACGCGGTTCCGTGTGTTAAAGAAGAACTCCGGCGCAAAATGAACCTTTGGTCTAATAAAACATTGGTATCTGAGATTTGTAGAACGGTTGACTATTTGTAGAACGGTTGACTAGTTATTTGACCAAAGGTTCATTTTGCGCCGGAGTTGTCCTTTAACATTAGACTCTAACATTAACACAAAACTGTGCGTATGTTCATTAGGGCCCTATGAAATCCGTTTTATTTTTTCCCAAACTCCGTTTTTTCCGTTTTAATTTTTGGGAATTCGTTTTTTTTTTAACCCTTGACTGTTATTTTAGTTGTAAAAATAGTATGCTTTTAAAGTTAATGATTAAAATGTATTAAAAAATACAAATAAATTAGGAATGACCTTAAATTTATTGAGGTAATACAGACATTTCAGGAAATACTGCATGATGCAACATAACACTGCACTCTTCAAGTAACAACAAAATATGGTTATGAGCTTTAAACTGTAATATAAATTATATTCGTTTATATAAGTTTAAATAAAGTCACACTTTGTCTCTCACAGAGTTCGCTTTCGCTTTTGTCCAGTCCGGCGCCTCATCGACAGACGCTGTGTGCACGTCGTGTGTGTGTGAGATTGAGATGCGTGAGTGAGAGAGAGACGGAGGGACGGCGGGGAAATACAACTGAAAGAATACGCTGCGTGTTTCAAATACTGTTAAACTGAAACGCAGTATGTGGTGGCGAATTAGTCAATGTGTAGGAAACACTGTATAAGTCGCGTACGAACAGGAGTGCGTTTCCCGAAAGCATCGTTAGCCAACTATGGTCGCTAGTTCCGTCGTTACCAATAGAGTTCAATGGAAATTGTGACCACGATTGTGACCAAAAAATCCACGAAATTCCACGTTAACACTAGATTCCGCGTTAACTGGCCAATTCCACGATTTCGTCCGTGATTTCGTTATCGCGGAAATCATAGGGCCCTATATAACAGCAATGTAAAGAAGTATTTTCAGTGTCGACCCTCTCGTCTGACGTGACCCGTGAGACACAAACTCGTAATAAAGATTGTTGGACAAAAGGAGGATCATAAATAAAATGTGGCAATAATAAAGCCTCACGTTGGTTATTGAAGCCCAAAGGTCACATGTTTTCTACTCCTAAAGACGAGACTCAACAGACGGAGGTTCGTTCGAGAGGCGAGGAGAGACATACAGACAAGACGCGTTTCCATTACACATTTGCGCAAAACTTTTGTGTGATAAACTATTGACGTTTCCATAAACCGATGTTATGCGACTGAAACGTCATTGTTTTCTCTCGCGATAAGTCTTTACGTATTTAAATTGACATCGCAATAGCCATGATATTTTAATCGTAGGAGACGTGGGCGTTTTATCCACGCATTAACAGCGTTTCTCCCTCATATCGGCTTCAAGATCTTCATAAATTGTGGCATTTCTTTGTGGTTTAGAATCCAGTCTTTTATGAGTTTAATGAAGAACTCGCTCTCGTCTTCTGTCCAAACACCCCACGTCATGTTTAAAGAAGAGTCGACCGGTACGTACGTCAGGTGGTCTATAAATGCTAAAAAACTGTTTCTTTTGAAGTTTTGCGAAATAGTGATTTTTCGAATTGCCTGAAAAAACGCCTCATGCGGAAGTAAAATCTTTTTTACGATGCATATTTTTAAAATCTTTTACACAAGTTTTTGCAAAATCTACGTGTTTCCATTGAGCGTTTTATCAATTCGCAATTTCAATTTGCGCAATTGGAAGGGAAATGGAAACGCGGCTACTGTCACAAATCGAATCACAAAACCCTCATCCTCTGATTGGATGACACTGAAGTCAGAGATGTTTGTGATTGGATGTGTGACCCCAGGTTTACCCATGGTTTCACCACAGGTGTGACCCCAGGTTTGACCACAGGTGTGATCACAGATGTGACCCCAGGTTGACCCCAGTTTGACCAGAGGTGTGACCCCAGGTTTGACCACAGGTGTGATCACAGATGTGACCCCAGGTTGACCCATGGTTTGACCACAGGTGTGACCACAGGTGTGACCCCAGGTTTGACCCCAGTTTGACCAGAGGTGTGACCCCAGGTTTGACCACAGGTGTGACCCCAGGTTGACCCATGGTTTGACCACAAGTGTAACCCCAGGTTGACCCATGGTTTGACCACGGGTGTGACCCCAGGTTTGACCCCAGTTTGACCAGAGGTGTGACCCCAGGTTTGACCACAGGTGTGACCCCAGGTTGACCCATGGTTTGACCACAAGTGTAACCCCAGGTTGACCCATGGTTTGACCACGGGTGTGACCCATTGTTTGACCACAGGTGTGATCCCAGATGTGACTCCAGGTTGACCCATGGTTTGACCACAGGTGTGACCCCAGTTTGACCACAGGTGTGACCCCAGGTTTGACCACAGATGTGACCCCAGTTTGACCACAGGTGTGACCCCAGGTTGACCCATGGTTTGACCACAGGTGTGACCCCAGGTTGGCCACAGGTGTGACCCCAGGTTGACCCATGGTTTGACCCCAGGTGTGACCCCAGGTTGGCCACAGATGTGACCCCAGGTTGACCCATGGTTTGACCACAGGTGTGACCCCAGGTTTAACCACAGGCTTGACCCCAGGTTTGACCCCCAGGTTGCACACGAGCGGGACAGAGATATAAACACACGTGCCTGATGCCGTGGATGTTCTTGATGGCGTAGCTGATCTCCTTGCGCAGCTCCTTCTCATCAAACTCCATCTGAGGACAGAGATCATGTGACTGAGTTACACATCAGCACGGATTACAGGTGACAGTTTATTATGAACCTGCATTTAAAATTGTGTGCGTGTGTGTGTGTGTGTGTGAGAGAGAGAGAGAGTGAGTGTGTGTGTGTGTGTTTGAGTGAGTTTGTGTGTGTGTTTCCAGGCAAAGGAAAGTGGAATATTTTACTCTTAAAGGGCCGGAGGGAGACACAATCCCCTTAAGAGTCTTAAGAGTTTAAAGAGTTTTGTAGTCATTTTAGCTGCAAAAAACTCCCGCAGAAGACGTTCAACACTATCAGTCAAACGATTTATTCTGGTAAGAAGTGTCTTCTGCTTATTTATTTGATCAAAAATACAGTAAAAACACTGAAATACTATTACAACTTAAAGGAAACATTTCTTATTATCAATGTTGAGAAGTTTTGGCCTACATGTGCCGTTACTGCTCTCACACACACACACACACACACCTTCACCAGCTCGAAGGGGAAGCGCTCGTGGAAGATGCGATTGATGCGGGCTCCTCCGGAGAGCTCATACGTGTCTATCTGATCTCCAGATCCCTCGATACGCTTCTCAAAGTCCACCGAGAACTGCTGCACCATCCTGAAACACACACACACACACACACACTGGAGATCCAGCATCTGCATTTTCATTTATTCATTTAGCAGATGATTTAATCTAAAGCAGTGGTTCCCAAACATGTTAGATTTGGCGTCTCCCCCTCTCTCAGACTCAGAGCTCTGCTACCGTCATAGACATATACACTAGACGTCACCTTGGATACGGCAGTTCATTAGAACGAATGCGTCAATAGAGCCGCCATCTTGAAACAGGGGAGCCCCTCCACTTTAATGCATCAGCGTCAATGTAGTATACGCAGGTCTAACGCAAATAAAATCACCACAAATCATCATGAATGCGATTTTTTCTTGTTTTTTTTGTTTTTTTCCAACGGTCAGACATGTATTTATCATTGATTCCAGAAAGAAAAAAAAAAATTTTTTTTTTTTTTTAAACACTCTTCCTAGTTCAGATTTCATCCGTGAACTTCATACGCTGCACAAAAGTCCGCCACCATCAAGTAAAGGCAGAGATAGCAGCGTTACCTAGCTACTTCCTATGACAAGACCCCTGTTCCAAGATGGCGGCGGTTTTGACGCATGCTTAGAACCCCCAGGTGAGGTCTAGTGTATATGTCTATGTGCTGCCGTGGACAGGTGACACTCGAAAACTAGAATATCTGTAATCCAAAATAATCACAATTATAACTAATAAAGGCTTGAAATATCTCACTTTGCATGTAATGAGTCTGAACTTTTGCAGCATATTCTCATTTTCCCAGTGTCACCTGTGGTTACGGTGTTTCACCTGCTGGAAATGCATGCTGGGTTTTGTTGTTATTTTAAGGTAGGGCTGAATTAAATGTGAGACTGACTGCAACAGGGCCTTGGTCTTGCGGGACGGGTCGTCCGGACGGAAGTTCTTGTATTCGTCCACTTCTTTCTCGATGGACAGCACCTGGCTCTGCAGTTTGGCACGCAGCGCCGGGAGCGTGTCGCGGATGTGATTGGTCAGTTGCTGCGGAAGAACGACAGAGAGTTGAAGGTTTAATGAAGGAATTTTGGGACATGGCGTCGAAAAAAAATAATGAACTTTTCAGTGTGTTACGGTGATGCACAACTCAACGGAGCATAAATAGCAAACATAAGTTCACAATACAACGAAATAAAGTCACAATACAACAAAATAAAGTCAACACAATTACATAAAGCCATGACACAACTAAATAAAGTTCACAACGAAAATAAAGCCGCAACATAATTAAATAAAGCCACAACATGCATAATAAAGCCGCAACACAACGAAATAAATCAACAACACAACTAAATTAAGCCACAAAACACATAATAAAGCCAAAACACAACGAAATGAAGTCACAATACAACAAAATAAAGCCACAACACAACAAAATTAAGCAACAACCAACAACACACATAATAAAGCCAAAACACAACAAAATTAAGCAACAACACACATAATAAAGCCAAAACACAACTAAATTAAGCCAAAACAGAACAAAATAAAGCCAAAACACAATTAAATAAAGCCACAACACAACAAAATGAAGTCACAACACAACAAAATTAAGCCACAACACAACAAAATTAAGCAACAACACACATAATAAAGCCACAACACACATAATAAAGCCACAACACAACTAAATTAAGCCACAACAGAACAAAACAAAGCCAAAACACAATTAAATAAAGCCACAACACAGAGAAATAAAGCCACAACTAAATTAAGCCACAACACAACAAAATAAAGCCACAACACACATAATAAAGCCACAATACAACAAAATAAAGCCACAACACACATAATAAAGCCACAATACAACAAAATAAAGCCACAACACACATAATAAAGCCACAACACACATAATAAAGCCACAACACACATAATAAAGCCACAACACACATAATAAAGCCACAAAAGAACAAAATAAAGCCAAAACACAACAAAATTAAGCCACAACAGAACAAAATAAAGCCACAACACAATGAATCCGCAACACTGGTTTGTCTAGATCACTCTTATTCCTCGGCTGGGGTCGTGTTGAGACTTTGAAGCTGCACTGAAACTCACATTTGGACCCCATTAAAGTCAATATATGGAGAGAAATCCTAGATTATTTTCCGTAAAAACAGCCATTTTTAGACATTACTGCAATTTTGAATGGAATAAATTAACTCTTTCACACACAGTGGGCACTAAAGTGGACAGCTATTCAAAAAATGCTAATTTTTGCATTTGCATTGGTTTTGATGGCATACTTGCACATAAACCTGTACAAGTGACAAACCAGTCAGAAATGCCAATTTGTGGCAGAATATCAGTTCATTCTGGCAATCCTATTGTTGCATCAAGTAACATCTGAGGAGTCAAATCTGAAGGGAGACAGTCAGACGTGAACATCTTGGATGATGTGGAGAGTAAACTATCAGGAGATTGTGAACTATACTCCTCTAAGCTCTGTCTGTCGGTCTTCATCGTCTCACCTGGTTGAGGGTTTTCTGCAGGAACGGCGTTCCCATGCGGTCGGCCAGGTGTCTATAACTGGGATGAGACAGGAAAAACTTCCTCTCCGCAGCCATAGCCGCGTTAATATCCTTCTTTCCGTCGATGTCTTTCTGACTGCGGTTCACCACACCGATGTAACCTGCAGTCAAACACACACATCATCTGATCTTAGCAGAAACTGATGAGAGATGTTTGACTTCATACTCAGATTGCATGCTTTCTTACTTCTGCAAATGTGAGCATAGTTTGAGACATTTATGCATTTTTATATTTATGCATTTTTATATTTATGCCTTTGGCAGAAGGTACACTGCAAATAATCCTTTTCTTACTTAATATTTTTGTCTTGTTTTCAGTCAAAGTGTCTAAAAATTCTTAAATCAAGATGCATTTACTAGATGAGTAACATGCCATTAGATATTATTAGTCTTGTTTTCCAGGGAAATTAATCAAAATTAAGAGAGTTGATGCTTAAAAAGGCAAAATTATAATGTTATAAATTATAATGTTAATTCAAACAGAAACAGGATTATTTTTCTAACCTCATTGGCAGATAATTTTGCTTTTTTTAAAGAAAAATTTGTTTAGACTTAATATCTTATGGCATTTCAGTACTTTAGTAAATGCATCTTAATTTAAGAAATGTTTGATATTTGGACTGGAAATACTAAGTAAGAAAATCATTTTTTGCAGTGTAAACATTTGCATTTGATCAGTTCTTGCTTTCTCAGGGAATCGAAGCTTGATGTTGAAACACCATATTCTCCTGTTTGTTACTCTGAAACCTTGTTAATTATTCACAGAAACTGCTGAGGAGGGTATTGATCTATTTCTGTGAGTTACAGGGTGTCCGCGGATCCATAAAACGTCTTAAATTCCTTAGTGTAAAAAATAAGGCCTTAATTAGCATTTAAATGTCCTAAATCCACGAAGCCTTGAGCGCCGATTAAAAAAAGTTACTGAAGTCCTTAGAGGACAAAAATATCTGTGTCAAAAACTCTTAATAAAGCTTAAGTTTGCTCTCGTTTTAAAGATCTAATTGGCTCTATAATGCAGCGGAGTATTTGCTTTATAGGCAAAACCTGAGAAATAGTGCCATCCGGTAAAAAATAAATAAATAGTTCACATTTTATATATTTTATATTTTATTATTTTATAGTTAAAAGGCCCCTGGGACTAAAGAATTCAGTTTTAATGGGTTTCAAAGGGGACATTTTTGTCCTTGAGGTCCTATTTTGTGTATAAATAGATTTATGAAAGGAAATTAGGATGAAATGTGAAAATTCCAATAAAAATATACACTTCTGACAAAAGAATTATGCCGTTTGCATCAACACAGCCAAAATAAAAAAATAAAATAAAAAAAAAGGACAGAAATGTCCTTAAAAACACACAAGGGTTAAAAAATGCAACGGAATGATTTAGATTTCAATGCATAAAGGTTAATAAAGACAGAAATGTTATATATTACTATTTGTATTCACAAATAAAACATTATTAATCCATTTATTTGATTCTATATTTTCTTTTTAAAACTTACAGAAATGTGAAAAGCGTCCATTGTTCTTTTGATTTTGATTTTGGTGGCAAGGTCTTGAGAATGCTATTAAATCACATTAAATTGGATGATGCGGATATGAAGTACACATAGACAAAGAATTTATGTCTGGATTAAAAGGTTAAACTTTTGTTGCTCATGCTTTCAGATCCGGAAAGAAAGCATGTTTGTGGTTTTGAAGACGCGTTTGATGGGAAAACCCGACGTGTGTGAAACTGCAGCGTCAGCACACCGCTCTCCCATAAACACCCTCTGTTGGCGAGCAGAGAAAGAAAGCAACGTTTTTTCCAGATGTGTCACTGAAATGAAGACTTTCTGATTCTCTCTCACACTTCCACTAGAGGGAAACCATGAGGCGAGATCTGGTCAGCGGTAGTTTACTTTTTACTAGTAGTTTGCTGTCACAAATGTTGCTGAAACGTGATATAGTTATTTCCACTAGTGTTTACAAAGAAAATAAAAGCCTAATAGTACAAATAATATAAATTTGAAATTAATTATTAATTAAATATTTTATTATACCTGCATGTCAGCCAACATCATTGTTAAATTATAAAATCTCATGGATAAATAAATATTTTAGGACAAAAGTTCAATAGCTGCTCACCGTTTCATCTCAGGACATCCAATGAGAAGTTATTTCAATATATTTAATAAGATTATGAGTAAATGAGCAATGAATTTGTGATATTTAAAAATAAAGTCATTTTATTTCTAATGAATGAGGAAAATAAGAGGGACCTCACAATGTGGGAATTACGATTCGACTACATTTTGCCTTATTAATTTATTTATTTAATAAGTAAAATTTATTTGTGCATTTTTATAAACATAACTAAATACAGGTGAAACCTGAAAAATTAGAATATTGCGCAAAAGTTCATCTATTTCAGTAATTCAACTTAAAAGGTGAAATTTACTAAATATGCATGATTATACTTTTCAGAGGGGCGATATTTATGTATTTAAAACCCTTTTTTATTGATTTCATGTAATATTCTAATTTTCTAAGACTTAGAATTTGGGGTTTTCATAAGCTATTTTTAAAAATTTTCACCTGTAATTATGAGCACTTTTTAAAATAATTACAAATCAATTTTTAACAAATGTAATAGTTTTCATATAATAATATGAAAATTCAATTTCAATAATAATGTGATGAGGACAAAAGCGTTCTGGCCTCACCTCGTCTCAGAGGCAGGAGCTTGTTTTCCAGGATATCCCGAGCGTCGGTCCCTTCATCCATGAGATCCAGTTTAGTGATGACACCGATAGTCCGCTGACCTGCTCACACACACACAAACACACGACGTGTGAGAACACACACCGTTTGGATGCATCACACTGATATTAACCAGTCCCTTTAAGGCAAGTCGTGATTTAGAAGGCGGGACTTATTCCGTCTTTGTATATGTAACGCTTTTCCCCCAAATAAACCTGAAACTATCACACATCGCGAACAGAACTTAAAGCTGCACCAGTTATTTCTGTTAATAATCGCTAAACACTTCACATTTAGGAGAATATTTCCTTTAAAATTAGTGATGCGCGATATATCGGCCACCATATCGGTATCGGCTGATATGTTCATTTTTAATCGGCCCGATAAGAAAATGTGTCTGATATATTAAAGCTGATCAATAATGTATTATTTCCTTCAGCTGAGACTCTTCAGATGTGCACTGTTCAACATGATGATTATGAATTGATTGAAATCACTTGAAAAGAGGATAAAACAGCATTATACTTGTGTGTTTGGGACATGGATTTTAAAGGTGAGACTTTTGTTTTAATAATCAGGCTCTCAAATGATATAAAAATTTGTATTTAGAGTTATCGGCCAATATGTCGGTCATCGGCTTTCAAATGTGATGAATTATCGGTTATCGGTATAGGCCAAAATTGTCATATCGGTGCATCCCTAGTTAAAAGTCTAAGCCTGTTCACAAGTTCAAGAAGATAGTTGAGTTTCTGGCAACACTTTACATTAAGGTTTCATTTGTAAACATTAGTTAACTTCGCTAGTTAACATTTACACTTTACATTCTAGCGTTTTTTACGTTGCCAGTCAGATTATTTTTCAACATTTTTGATCATTTTCGCAAACTTCCACATTGTATGAATATCTGAACATGCAATATGTCAAACTAAATTATTTATTTTAGTACATTAAGTTAAACTAAATGATGTTTAGTTAAACTAAAATAGTTTTTATGGTATTTCAGTTAATGTTTACTTTGCCTTGGCTTTTGGCTTTCTTAGCTGGGGACATTTAATATTCAACAATATTATTAATCTGCCTTACTTAAGGTGGATGATGATGCAATTTTCTTCAAGAAACAAACTTTGTACAAACTCGAAAAATGAGAATATGGTGCAAAAAGTTTATTTATTTCAGTAATTCAACTTTTTCATAAACTATAATCCATAATCATCAAAATTATAACAAATAAAGGCTTGCAATATCTCACTTTGCATGTAATAAGTCTATATAATATAATAGTTTCACCTTTTAAGTTGAATTACTGAAATAAATAAAGTTTTGCACAATATTCTAATTTTTCGAGTTTCACATGTAAAAAAGGTGACTTGACCTTCTCATGTAACAATTTTATTTGTGTGTGTTGTTTTTAAACCCTTTTTTTATAAAATGTAAGCAAATATGAAGTGCTTGAGCTTTGAGGATGTGAGGATGGATGCGCATGATGAGCCGAGACGCGGCACACACCCTGCGGGTCGACTTCTTTGGCGATCTTCAGCGCGTCAGAGTTGGCGAGGTCCGAGTTGGCGGGCGATACGGCGAGCAGAAGACAGTTGTCTTTGGTCACGAACTGCATCAGCATATCTCTGATCTGGTGCTCGATGTCTGCCGGCTGATCTCCCACCGGCACTTTAGTCATTCCAGGCAGATCCACCAGCGTCAGGTTCAGTACTGCAGACAAACACACACGTCAGACTAACACAAACACTGCCATTCTGACAGGAGCTTCTTTAGCTGCAAAAAAATTTTTCCGGTTTCAGTCCAAATATAAAAAAATGCAAAAATCTAAAAGTATTTTGTCTAGTTTGAGTCAAAATATTTAAAAAAATGCTAAAATCTAGATGTATTTTTGTCTGGTTTCAGTCCTAATATCAAAAAATGCTAAAATCTAAAAGTATTTTGTCTGGTTTCAGTCCAAATATCTAAAAATGCTTAAATCTAAAAGTATTTTTGTCTGGTTTCAGTCCAAATATAAAAAATGCTAAAATCTAAAAGTATTTTTGTCCGGTTTCAGTCCAAATAAAAAAAATGCTAAAATCTAAAAGTATTTTTGTCTGGTTTCAGTCTAAATATCTAAAAATGCTTAAATCTAAAAGTATTTTTGTCTTGTTTCAGTCCAAAATTCCAAATATAAAAAATGCTAAAATCTAAAAGTATTTTTGTCTTGTTTCAGTCCAAATATAAAAAATGCTAAAATCTAAAAGTATTTTTGTCTTGTTTCAGTCCAAATATAAAAAATGCTAAAATCTAAAAGTATTTTTGTCTGGTTTCAGTCCAAATATCTAAAAATGCTAAAATCTAAAAGTATTTTTGTCTTGTTTCAGTTCAAATATCTAAAAATGCTTAAACTTAAAAGTATTTTTGTCTGGTTTCAGTCCAAATATAAAAAATGCTAAAATCTAAAAGTATTTTTGTCTGGTTTCAGTCCAAATATAAAAAATGCTAAAATCTAAAAGTATTTTTGTCTGGTTTCAGACCAAATATAAAAAATGCTAAAATCTAAAAGTATTTTTGTCTGGTTTCAGTCCAAATATAAAAAATGCTAAAATCTAAAAGTATTTTTGTCTTGTTTCAGTCCAAATATCTAAAAATGCTAAAACCTAAAAGTATTTTTGTCTGGTTTCAGTCCAAATATAAAAAATGCTAAAATCTAAAAGTATTTTTGTCTTGTTTCAGTCCAAATATAAAAAATGCTAAAATCTAAATGTATTTTTGTCTGGTTTCAGTCCAAATATCTAAAAATGCTTAAATCTAGATGTATTTTTGTCTGGTTTCAGTCCAAATATCTAAAAATGCTTAAATCTAGATGTATTTTTGTCTGGTTTCAGTCCAAATATCTAAAAATGCTTAAATCTAGATGTATTTTTGTCTGGTTTCAGTCCAAATATCTAAAAATGCTAAAATCTAAATGTATTTTTGTCTGGTTTCAGTCCAAATATCTAAAAATGCTAAAATCTAAATGTATTTTTGTCTGGTTTCAGTCCAAATATCTAAAAATGCTTAAATCTAGATGTATTTTGTCTGGTTTCAGTCCAAATATCTAAAAATGCTCAGAAAAATCATGTTAATTTAAACAGAAACAAGATTATTTTTCTTACCTAATTGGCTTTTTTTGGCCTAACTCACTCAATATTGATAGATTTCTCCAGAAAACAAGACATAATATCTTATATAACTCATCAAGTAAATGCATCTTTGATTTAAGAGTCTTTAGATATTTGTAAAGAACTGTAATAATCGCACTCTAAGATCCGAGCTGTGATCTGACCGTTTGGCGAATAGACCCGCAGGTTGATGGGCACGGGTGAGATGCCTTTATTCTGTCCCGTGACCCGATCCGTCTCCGCCTCGATCTCCTGACGCACCTCATCGAAATCCGTGAACTTCTTCCCCTTACAGTGGAGGAACTCGGCATATTCTGAGAGGACACAGAGATCATTACACAATATAATCTCGGAAATAATAGAGAGAAATGTCAATGTTTTTGATAATATAATAGTTTTTTGACTAAAAAAAAATGTTTTTAGCATCATATTTATGAGAATACCTGTTTTGTTTTATAATATTTGCAAATTTACTGCAGATGCTGCATAAAATTAAAATTTACTGCATAAAATTAAATTTACTGCAGATGCTGCATATTTACAGATGAAAATCGAAAAATTTGAATATCGTGCAAAAGTTATAATTTTGATGATTATTTCTTCTTATGAAAACCCCAAATTCAAAATCCCATAAAATTAGAATATTACATTAAATAAATAAATAAAGGATTTTAAATGTCTGCCCTCTGAAAAGTATAATCATGCAAATCTATATAGTTGCTAATGTATAGTTGCATCAGATGTCTGCACTTATAAGTGTCTCATATTCATTAAATTTAATATTGCACATATTTTATATATTGCACATATTTATATTTGTGCTGTTTCTCTTTTACTTGTCTTCTGTTTCTATTCAGAGCCGTGCAACAAAATCTCATTCAACTGTATATCGTGAATGTACTGTTCAATGACAATAAAGTCGGTCTAAGATTAAGTCTAGTTATATATTAGCTTCACCTTTTAATTTGAATTACTGAAATACACAAACTGATGCACGATATTCTCATTTTTCAAGTTTCACCTGAATATGACAAACATTAAGATGAAATTCTGATGCTTGTAATGCAAATTGAGATCTTTATAACAGTCTAAAAGATACTTACATACAATGCATATACAGATGGAAAATGCATTGCATTTTATATAAACTATAGTGTAGAGCTTTGATCATAAAACTAAGCATTTAAATAGCATCTTACTAAGACTTATTATTGGCAGATATTGATATTTATATGACAAAAAATTGAAACTAATGCTTGTAATGTAAATCAATGAGGTCTTTATGAACAATATACTGACATAAAATGCATATAAATATAAATATCTGATGAGAGATGTAGAAATAAACCTTCCTCAAAAGCTTGATGATCATATTTGATACACATGATTGTTCTTAAAAATTGTCTTAAAAAATATATACTAGATAACTAGATAAAAGTTATTCTTACATTAACATTGTAATGAGGTAATTAACTTTAGAGCAAAGTTTTGATCATGTTGATCGATTAGAGATCCACTAATCAGTAAAGATCAACTATTTAGTAAATATCAATAGTTGCTGCTGTAAGTCTGCTCCACTAGAGGGCAGTGTTTCTCAGAGCTTTGTCCTGTTCCTGCAGTCAAACCTGATCCCAGACCAGCGCGGCCCGCTGAAGCGGATGCTGATGTCATGCTGACCTGCTGTTGCTAGGCGACCGGACTCACCTGTGGGGCAGTTGATGAGCTGGAGGACGAGCGGACGGCGGGTGACGATGCCAGATCCGCGCGGGAGGAAGTCCCTGAGGAACAGAGTTAGAGATGCATCATTCTACACACAACTTTACTCTAGCGAACAGGTTGTGTAGAAGGAGAAATGTCTTAAATTAATGCATTTTTTTCTAGTGATAACATGTTTACAAGCTGATTAATTCATAAACTAATCAAAATTTGAAAAAAAAAATGGATTTAAACAAGATTATTTAATAATCTTGGGAACCTCTCTACACCATACATGTAGTGCCTGAACCTTTAAGGTGAAATTAGAATACCGTGAAAAAAACTCATTTATTTCAGTAAAAGGTGAAACTAATATATTATATAGACTCATTACATGATAAAATTGTATTTTATTAAAATGTATTCATTTTTTAAATCTATTGCTCTGAGAACGTGAAGAATTTGTGTGGGACGAATAAATAATGTCAGCAAATCATATAATAATACATAAATATTGTTTAGTGTGCAATGCAAAAGAAAAGTTAAATTAGAATACCAAAATATGCCAGCAAATTACATTTTAAATGTTAACATGTTTATTTACAATCCTGATTTATTTCTAGTAAAATTGTGTTTCATAAAACTTAGAATAATTTTTAATCCTTAAAAGAATTTGCGGAACCAGTTTTGTTAGCGGCACAAATATTGTGATGTGCAGCAAATCATATAATAATAATAAATAAATATTGTTCAATGTGCATTGCAAAAGAAATGTTAAAATAAAACATTCATTTAATTTTACATTTTTATATCTAACACATTGCATGTTCATTAAAGGGATAGTTTGGCCAAAAATTAAAATTAGCCCATGATTTACTCACCCTAGGTGTGTATGACATTATTCTGTCAGACGAATACAATTAGAGTTAAATTCATTTTTTTTTTTTTTAAATGGTTCTTCCAAGCATTATAAATGGATGTGTGTCTTTGGAAGTCCATCAGTGCAACTATCCATGATAAAGTGCTCGACTCGACTAAAAGCCTTCTGAAGTTTGTTTAAGAAAAATATCCATATTTAAAACTGTACTGACTAACATAACTATATAAACAGCCATTATAAAGCAGGGAAGAGCCAGGATATTTATTAATATAACTAGAATAATGTCATACACACAGGATGGCTTCAGGGAGAGTAAATCATGGGCTAATTTAAATTTTTGGGTGAACTATCCCTTTAACATTACATTATAATAGTTTGCTTATTTTTAGGTTATTAATAGCCTAGTTACATTACATTTCTCATGATAATAACGGTCATTTATTCTCTGTATTAATGGCTCTCTATCTCTGAGAAACACGGCTGTGAGTTCTGCACAAGCAAACATGTTCGGTCAGAAGAGAGTGTGTGTGAGAGTGTGTGTGTGACGATCTGATCCTCCAGATGGCATTCACCACAGGTTCTCCTGACAGACATTACACCGGCCATATGGACACACTGATCCAATCACACCAGACAATAATCACTATTGATCTGAAGGACGGACATAGCATTCACACACACACACACACACTTAATTATTTTTTTGGCATGTATATTTCTCTCGGTATTTCTTATTTTTAGTGCTGGGCAGTGATTAATCACATCCAAAATAAAAGTTTGTTTATATAATACATGTGTGTGTGCTGTGTATAATTATTTTGTATATATAGATACACACATGAATCTATATATTTAAGAAAAATATATGTTATTTATATATAACATATTTATATATATACCTATATATATATATATATATATATGAGTAGCACAATTTGTACATGCATATGTGTGTATTTATATATACAAAATTATTATACACGGCACACACACATGTATTATATAAACAAACTTTTATTTTGGATGTGATTAATCGTTGCCTGAAACTACATTATTTAGATTTTAGGGTGAAATGTGACCTGGGCAGATTCACTAAAACACTGGAATCCCTGCAGCCCAGGCTCACAAACATCCCATAATAACAGCAGCTGTGTGTGTGTGTGTGTGTCTCTGTGTGTGTGTGTGTGTGTTTCCCTGTGGAGGAGACGCAGAGGAGGACAAAAAAAGATGTCTTTCTCTCTCCTCTCTCTCGCCCCATCCCCCAGTGTCTGCAGGCAGCTGTGATGATTGACAGTCTGATTTGGCTCCTCCCCCTTCCCATATAATCCCAGAGCTCCGCCCTCCTCCTCCCCCACCGCATGCAGCGTCAGCGTCACACACACACACACACACACACACACACACACACACACATTACAGCACAGAGTCAACACGACCACCAGATTTCAACGGTAAAAAAGAGAGAGAGGAAGAATGCATCGAATGTAGATAGATAGATAGACAGGTAGATAGACATATACACAGATGGATAGATAGAGAGATAGACAGATAGATAGATACATAGATAGACATATAGACAGATAGATAGATACATAGATAGACATATAGATAGATAGATAGATAGATAGATAGATAGATAGACAGATAGATAGATAGATAGATAGATAGATAGATAGATAGATAGATAGATAGATAGATAGATAGATAGATAGATAGATAGATAGATAGATAGTCTTTGAGGTGACATTATAATGTCCTGCTGTTTTCCACTGTTAGGTCTGCAGGTCTGGCTGGTTAACTCACACACCCAACACAAACACCACCTGCTCACGTGTGTGTGTGTGTGTGTGTGTGTGTGTGTGTGTGTGTGTGTGTGTGTGTGGTTGATTAACACACTGTGAAATCTGTGCCATGCCAAGACATCCCTGTCCTCTCAATGTTAGACGTGATCGACAAACCACACTACCTCAAGGTCACACACACACTTTAAAATGAAATAAACTACACTCGTAAAAGCTAATTTGGGGTTAGAAATGAAGCAAGCGTTGGGTTAAATGCCTGGGTTTGTTTATATTTGACCCAAATTTGGGTTGAAACAACCCAGCATCTTTTAAGAGAGTTTAGTATGAGAAACCATGATACTTTAAACTCTCTGAATGATTAAAAAGAGCTTTTATGGTGTATTTGCAGGTATGATGGTGTGGTCACACACACTCCGGCGAATGAAGCGTCAGATTAAAGCAGGGAGTGAACCCACGACCTCAGATTACAGGTAATCCTGCTAAACCCGGCTCATAACACTCCCAGCACCAGACCCGCATCTGACAGTGATATAGACCAGCTTCATCAATGCAGTTCAAACTCGCAGATTAAGACACACTACACACGAATCTCCTTCATTTATAGAGTTATCTCCAGTTTCACAGCAGCTTTACAGTGCAGATTACTAGTGCGAACGACCCTCGTGTTGCTCACTGCAAAAAAATGCTCGTCTTACTCAGTTTTTCAGAATATTTATGACAGTATTTGTCTCGTTTCCAGTGCAAATATCTAAACATTCTTAAATCAAGAAGCATTCACTAGAGGAGTAAAATGACATTAGATATTATGTCTTGTTTTCTGGGAAATAAACTAAAAGTGAATTGTTGATTAAAAAAAGCTAAATTATCTCCCAATGGGGTCAGAAAAATAATCTTGTTTCTGTTTGAATTAACATTATTTTTCTGACCCCATTTATTTCCTCAGAAAACAGGACATAATATCTAATAGCATGTTACTCATCTAGTAAATGAATCTTGATTTAAGAATTTTGTAGATATTAGGACTGGAAACAAGACAAACATTTTAAGTAAGATAGAAAAGCATGTTTGCGGTGTGTGTGTGCACAGATCTGAACAGTAGACGGCTCAGTGTTAGACAACAGGAGCTGTCCGCGGTGCTGAAACAACACACACTTGATTCTGGGAGATCCTGGACGTTACATTTAGGGATGCACCGAAATGAAAATTCTTGACCGAAACCGAAAACCGAAAAAGAGGAAACCAAGGCCGAAAACCGAAACACCGAAAAGAATTATTAGCATCATTGTATTCATGGCTATGACTGTGTACAAACTTTACTAAAATCAAGGCATTGCAATTGCATATTAATATCACATTTTCAAAGAATAAATCAATTACAAATTATGCAAATATTTATTTAGCACAATGCACAGTATAAAATAAAATTCAAACTAAAATGTTTAACTTGACCCCACTCATACACTAAATAATAATCTTCAGGCCTGCAGAAAGGTTTTAAAATGAAACTCTCTCAAAAACAAAGCCGAGCGCAAACTTCTCATCACACTAGCACCCAGTTTGCACGTCTAAATTAGTTACATTTTAAAAATTTGGCATACAATAGCATAAAAAGCCTTTTTAAATGAACAATGGTCCATGTTTAATACAAATGTACATGAAACTTAATGAAACATGTTTAGTGAATGTATTTAAATATTTAAGAGAGCATTAATTTAGTTTTATACATACATATACATAGTTCCCAATCCCACATACATATTTTTTGTAATGTCACAAGTAATAATCTCAGGGTTTACTGGGTTTTACATGATTATTTTTGTATTGGTGGTGGAATAGCCTACTAAAAAATAAGCATTGTCATGTATTTATCTTTCTTCTTCTCACCGATTCCTGATGGTTAGAGGACAGTTACTTGAGTCGTCCCCTGTCGTTTCAAGGAATAGTAAAACGGAGAGCGCGTCAAGTATAAACGAGTATAAAGTGCAGGTCGCAGTTTCTGTTTGCGTCATCACAACATTTCGGCCGTATTGTTTCGGTGATAAAAGTCTTTCGGCCGAAAACCGAAAATGCACTTTTGGGCCATTTTCGGCCGAAAATTTTCGGCGGCCGAATATTCGGTGTATCCCTAGTTACATTCTCAGCTACAACATTGTTTGAAGCGTTAGTTCAGCCAAAAAATGTAAACTCTGTCAGTAATTACGGTCCCTCATGTTGATCAACCCCGTCAGACTTTCGTTCATCTTCAAAACACACATTAAAGGGATAGTTCACTTTGAAATTAATTTTTTTATGTTTTATCTTACCTCAAGGGCATCCAAGATGTAGGTGTCTTTGTTTCCACAGCATTTTCAATTTTGACATGTTTTGGTTAAACCGTTGTTGTCTATCAGTCATACACTGGAGGTGAAGGGGGTCCTCAATCGGTTCACCTCAAAAAGCATGCACAGAGAAGACCAAATCAAACATGATTTAATGACTCGTAAATGTAAGTACACGTTGATTGCCTAAGACACGAAACGAGTGGTTTGTGTGAGAAAACGAACAGTATTTATATCGTTTTTTACCTCGTGTAATCATAGCCATGACAAAATGATCTGACGGCACGGGCGCTTCGGTCTGGAAGTGATCGACGTCACTCTTTGTTTATACAGAGATTTCGTAAGTTTTACCTTTCTCTAAATATTTAGATATACGGGAAACCGCAATGGAAGACGATTTCGGTATATCTAAATATGTTTAGTAAAAGGTAAAACTTCCGAAATCTCCGTGTAAATATTGAGTGACGTCACACGCGAGCGATCACTTCCGGCGTAACATTGAACTGATTCAGTTCGGTTCAGTTGGACATTGAACAACTGATTCAGATCACTGTGATTACACGAGGTAAAAACGATATAAATACTGTTCGTTTTCTCACAAAAACCGCTCGAGTCATTAAATCATGTTTAATTTGGACTTCTCTGTGCTGCTCTTTGGTGGACCCCCTTAGCCTCCAGTGTATGACTGATAGACAACAACGGTTTGACTGAAAAACGTCAAAATTGAAAATACTGTGGAAACAAAGACACCTACATCTCGGATGCCCTTGAGGTAAGATAAAACATATCAAAAATTAATTTCAAAGTGAACTATCCCTTTAAGATATTTGTGATTAAATCTGAGAGCTGTAATTGAATGTAAATGAAACTTGCCGGGCCAGAAAGTTATTAAAGACATCGTTAAAATAGTCCAAGTGACTACAGCGGCTCAATCTTAAAGGGTTAGTTCACCCAAAAATGAAAATTCTGTCAGTATTTACTCGCCCTCATGTTGTTCAACCCCGTAAGACCTTCGTTCATCTTCACAACACAAATTAAGATATTTAAGATATTAAGATCACTCCTGCATACTAGTCCATAGGCTTCTTGAGGGAATGACACTTGCTGGCATCGAAAAGTCATTAAAGACATCGTTAAAATAGTCCAAGTGACTACAGTGGCTCAATCTTAAGTTTATCAAACGACTAGAACACTTTTGTGCGCAAAAAACAACAAAAATAACGACTTTATTTCAACTATTCACTTCCTTCTCCATGAGCCTGTAGTCCGTTAACGTAGTGTGATTGCGTAGAGCTACGTCACACGTAGACTCACTATTGGCCGACGCTGGTCATGTGTGTGTGATGCGTGTGACGTACAATAACAGAAGCTTACGCTATTAAACTAGTAACCTGACTCGCGCAGAGGGAGAAATAAACCAATAGTTGAAATAAAGTCGTTATTTTTGTTGTTGTTTTTTTTTCTCATCGTTTGATATAGTTAAGATTGAGCCACTGTAGTCACTTGGACTATTTTAACGATGTCTTTAATGACTTTCGAGTCATTCCCTCAAGAAGCCTATGGACTGTATGCAGGAGCGATCTTAATATCTTAAATATCTTAATTTGTGTTGCGAAGATGAACGAAGGTCTTACGGGGTTGAACAACATGAGGGTGAGTAAATACTGACAGAATTTTCATTTTTGGGTGAACTAACCCTTTAAATAATCATTATCTCAATGTTGACTAAAATAACCATGATTAACCCATTCCACACCATGTTTGAAACACATAAAACGTGCAAAGAGAGATCGAGAGAGATCCAGAGAGAATCATCATATGTCAGCTTTAATGTCTTTAATGACTTTATTACGGCTCGGCAGAAAACGTTCATTAAGATTCAGAAGCCGACCAAATGTTTGGCTGAAGCTCATTTCACGCTGATGCTCACAGATTAGGATGAAGAACACGGTGTCCCTTAATCAACGAGAGACCGACCGTCTGAGTTTCTGTGAGTCTCAGTCCAACACGCCATCTTTACTCAGACCTCCGTCACACTCAAACCAAGACACCCTAGAAACCACAAAACCACCAAACGCACTAGCATAGAGTGCAGATCCATTCATTTTCTCCACAGGGAAACAATAACTTTTAAAGCTTTAAAGTCATCCTGCAGTCAACCATTAAAACTAAATGTTGTTTCTTTGAAAAAAATGTCTTTCTGCCTTAAAATATCTCGAATGTAACTCGACACCCTCGCCTCATTTAGTATGCGTGGTTCTATGAATATGCAAATGAGCCCCGCCTCCACTCCCTCACTCAGAGATCCACTGGTTGACGATCACACGTTGATCTGATTGGTTGCAAGGACGTTTGTGACGTCAGAAACACCAGCGATTTCAAACCGTGTTTTTGAGACGTAGTTTCAGTTTTAAGGAGGAAATACTCGGCAATGCTGTCCACTTATCAACTTACACATGATTTAATTAAAAACACCACATACACACATAAACAACATTAAAAGCTGGATTTTCACCACAGGGGGACTTTAAAGACAGCTCTACTGTGAGCTATAGGTTTTTAATTTAAGTTGAAACCCACATTATTACAGCTTTTTTAATATAATCATGTTATAAATAAACTACATTACCCATGATGCTGTACAGAAAATTAGAGTTGAAGAAAGCAACATGCGCTAAAAGATCTCGTTAGCTCCGCCCACTCCCATGAAGCACTGCGAGTGACATAATCAAGTTAATCTCTCTCCGCTCCCGTTAAACCATTGTTTTTAACTCTATTATGCTGTTCGCAATTCTTCATGGGATTGTAGTTCAGTGGGACTTGTAGTCCTTCATTAAAGTTGATAAGTTTTACAGTTTTTGTCTGATTTTCTAATATTTTTTTGCTTCAAATCAAAGTTTGTAGTGTTATGATTCTCCTCGTAGCCGATTGTCTTAGTTCATGGTTTCTAACGCTTGAAATATTAAATGCAAACATTATAGATTTCCTTCAGAAAATGTGCTTCCTATTCTATATTATAGAAATCATATTGATATAGCAGTTTTTTTGTGTTTGTTTGTTTGTTTGTGGAAAACTACATCCAAAGCACACAAACAATGCATCACCATGACAAAAAGCAATGTAACCAACTTATGCAAACATAAGACCGACCGTTTCTATTAAAAGTAAAAAGGATCACCAGCAAGCAGCTTAATCCAGGCCACAAGATTACAAACGCAGAAGAGCATCCAGTGATCGTGTGAGAATGTGTTCATGAAACACACATAACCTTATGCACATCACTTCATCTGGTTCACACTTTAAAAACACGACCAGACTCGGTTATTAGAAAATATTGCACATCGTTAGTCATGTTAGTTTTTAATGCATTAACTAGTGGGGGGGAAATATAAAGTGTAACCTTGTTTGTTTCTGAAAGCTTGAACTGTGTTTTCAGTAAATGAGGATTGAATATAATAATTATATAATAGGTGTTTTGTCACTTGTTTTTTTTTTTTTGTAATATTGTGCAGTTTATGATTTACAGTAAGTTTCTGTAGCCAAAACAATGGCTTAATATTTTTGTATGTTTTTCTGTTTCTTAGTTTTGAGATTCATAGCCCTTTTACTGTTTTTTTGCTGAAATGTATATTTGTAGACTCCCGATGTGACAACATGCCCCATTATAGAGGCCAACTTTTGTTGAATTAGCCATTTTTATCTTTTTTTCAAGGCAATATATGCTCAAAAATCACTAAGATTGAAGAGAACAAATGCACTAATCACTGAAAACTGTTTATTCTGGGACTAAATTGTTCTGTGGATATTTTTGAACATGATGGAGAGTTAGTTACATGATGCAGTGATATTTTTAAACTATAATAATATAATATACTATTATAGTTTTTATATATATATATATATATATATAGAATTTTTTGGTTTCGTTTTAAATTTCGTTAAACTTTAAGCAATTTTTACATGTCTATACATTTTATATTTAGAGGTTAAACTTAATAAAATTAGAAATGTTGCTTAAATATAATAACGCTGTAGAGATGACAAACAACAACTGTGGCATCTGGGTCATTTACACTGAACTTTATTATTTAGGTTTATTTAGAGGTTTAGTCACTGATTGTTCCTGTGGTGAATAACACAACATCTTTATTTAGATGTAATTAGTAGTTTTCCAAGATTTGTGAGGCTTTCCAGAATTTGAACAACGAACTCCCGCAGGATAATTACAGAGTCTGTTTGACTCGAAATCTAAATATAGGAAGAGGCTTTTGTTAAAGCACTGTAGAGGTAATGATGTTAATTTTGCCAAATTAAAATAGCAGATTGTGCTTCTTCTCACCATCTGCAAGGAGTCCATATCCAAAATCCTGATCATTCATAAGGACCAAAATAAATAAAGGGGTAATAACATTTTTGACATCTAAAAGGTTTTTGTGCATTTAAAGGGGTCATGGCATGGATGTTTTTATTATTTTTATGTTCCTTGAGGTTCACTTATAATGTTAAGTTTTTTTGCACAAAAAAAAAATATATATATATATAAAAATGAGGAAAAACGATCATTTGTAACCCTCAAATTGAGCCTCGGTCTGAAATGATCAGTTTTCCTTTAAGGCATGTCAGTAATGGCACTGTTATGATTGGCTAAGGTCACTGCAGCGAAAACATTATGCCCAATCACTATTGAAAACATTATTCATATAAAATCGTAATTTACAGAAAAAACATTATGAAATCATGCTGTCAGAACAAGCTCCAAAAACAGCTTGTTTGAATATTGCGGGATCTGTGATGTCAAACAAGAAAATACATTTCCATATGCCCGCCTCCAGAGCAAGACATCAACCAATTGTTATAGATCATCACATGAGGCCTGCCTGCTAGCTTTCACTTTATGGCTGACATTTGCCTACACTGGATGCGAGTGTCGCGTCAAAAGCAAACAGAAGCCATTATAATGACTGACGCTGATACACCGATACAGTATACAGATGTGTGTTCAGATTATAATGACTGACGCTGATACACCGATACAGTATACAGATGTGTGTTCAGATTATAATGACTGACGCTGATACACCGATACAGTATACAGATGTGTGTTCAGATTATAATGACTGACGCTGATACACCGATACAGTATACAGATGTGTGTTCAGATTATAATGACTGACACTGATACACTGATACAGTATACAGATGTGTGTTCAGATTATAATGACTGACGCTGATACACCGATACAGTATACAGATGTGTGTTCAGATTATAACGACTGACGCTGATACACCGATACAGTATACAGATGTGTGTTCAGATTATAATGACTGACACTGATACACTGATACAGTATACAGATGTGTGTTCAGATTATAATGACTGACGCTGATACACCGATACAGTATGCAGATGTGTGTTCAGATTATAACGACTGACGCTGATACACCGATACAGTATGCAGATGTGTGTTCAGATTATAACGACTGACGCTGATACACCGATACAGTATACAGATGTGTGTTCAGATTATAACGACTGACGCTGATACACCGATACAGTATGCAGATGTGTGTTCAGATTATAACGACTGACGCTGATACACTGATACAGTATACAGATGTGTGTTCAGATTATAATGACTGACACTGATACACCGATACAGTATACAGATGTGTGTTCAGATTATAATGACTGACGCTGATACACCGATACAGTATACAGATGTGTGTTCAGATTATAATGACTGACGCTGATACACTGATACAGTATACAGATGTGTGTTCAGATTATAATGACTGACGCTGATACACCGATACAGTATACAGATGTGTGTTCAGATTATAATGACTGACACTGATACACCGATACAGTATACAGATGTGTGTTCAGATTATAATGACTGACGCTGATACACCGATACAGTATACAGATGTGTGTTCAGATTATAATGACTGACGCTGATACACCGATACAGTATACAGATGTGTGTTCAGATTATAATGACTGACGCTGATACACCGATACAGTATACAGATGTGTGTTCAGATTATAATGACTGACGCTGATACACCGATACAGTATACAGATGTGTGTTCAGATTATAATGACTGACGCTGATACACCGATACAGTATACAGATGTGTGTTCAGATTATAATGACTGACGCTGATACACTGATACAGTATACAGATGTGTGTTCAGATTATAACGACTGACGCTGATACACCGATACAGTATACAGATGTGTGTTCAGATTATAATGACTGACACTGATACACTGATACAGTATACAGATGTGTGTTCAGATTATAACGACTGACGCTGATACACCGATACAGTATACAGATGTGTGTTCAGATTATAATGACTGACGCTGATACACCGATACAGTATACAGATGTGTGTTCAGATTATAATGACTGACGCTGATACACCGATACAGTATACAGATGTGTGTTCAGATTATAATGACTGACGCTGATACACCGATACAGTATACAGATGTGTGTTCAGATTATAATGACTGACGCTGATACACTGATACAGTATACAGACGTGTGTTCAGATTATAATGACTGACGCTGATACACCGATACAGTATACAGATGTGTGTTCAGATTATAATGACTGACACTGATACACCGATACAGTATACAGATGTGTGTTCAGATTATAATGACTGACGCTGATACACCGATACAGTATACAGATGTGTGTTCAGATTATAATGACTGACGCTGATACACCGATACAGTATACAGATGTGTGTTCAGATTATAATGACTGACGCTGATACACCGATACAGTATACAGATGTGTGTTCAGATTATAATGACTGACGCTGATACACCGATACAGTATACAGATGTGTGTTCAGATTATAATGACTGATGCTGATACACCGATACAGTATACAGATGTGTGTTCAGATTATAACGACTGACGCTGATACACCGATACAGTATACAGATGTGTGTTCAGATTATAATGACTGACGCTGATACACCGATACAGTATACAGATGTGTGTTCAGATTATAACGACTGACGCTGATACACCGATACAGTATACAGATGTGTGTTCAGATTATAATGACTGACGCTGATACACCGATACAGTATACAGATGTGTGTTCAGATTATAATGACTGACGCTGATACACCGATACAGTATACAGATGTGTGTTCAGATTATAACGACTGACACTGATACACTGATACAGTATACAGATGTGTGTTCAGATTATAATGACTGACACTGATACACTGATACAGTATACAGATGTGTGTTCAGATTATAATGACTGACGCTGATACACCGATACAGTATACAGATGTGTGTTCAGATTATAACGACTGACGCTGATACACCGATACAGTATGCAGATGTGTGTTCAGATTATAACGACTGACGCTGATACACCGATACAGTATGCAGATGTGTGTTCAGATTATAACGACTGACGCTGATACACCGATACAGTATACAGATGTGTGTTCAGATTATAACGACTGACGCTGATACACCGATACAGTATGCAGATGTGTGTTCAGATTATAACGACTGACGCTGATACACTGATACAGTATACAGATGTGTGTTCAGATTATAATGACTGACACTGATACACCGATACAGTATACAGATGTGTGTTCAGATTATAATGACTGACGCTGATACACCGATACAGTATACAGATGTGTGTTCAGATTATAATGACTGACGCTGATACACTGATACAGTATACAGATGTGTGTTCAGATTATAATGACTGACGCTGATACACCGATACAGTATACAGATGTGTGTTCAGATTATAATGACTGACACTGATACACCGATACAGTATACAGATGTGTGTTCAGATTATAATGACTGACACTGATACACCGATACAGTATACAGATGTGTGTTCAGATTATAATGACTGACGCTGATACACCGATACAGTATACAGATGTGTGTTCAGATTATAATGACTGACGCTGATACACTGATACAGTATACAGATGTGTGTTCAGATTATAACGACTGACGCTGATACACCGATACAGTATGCAGATGTGTGTTCAGATTATAACGACTGACGCTGATACACCGATACAGTATGCAGATGTGTGTTCAGATTATAACGACTGACGCTGATACACCGATACAGTATACAGATGTGTGTTCAGATTATAACGACTGACGCTGATACACCGATACAGTATGCAGATGTGTGTTCAGATTATAACGACTGACGCTGATACACTGATACAGTATACAGATGTGTGTTCAGATTATAATGACTGACACTGATACACCGATACAGTATACAGATGTGTGTTCAGATTATAATGACTGACGCTGATACACCGATACAGTATACAGATGTGTGTTCAGATTATAATGACTGACGCTGATACACTGATACAGTATACAGATGTGTGTTCAGATTATAATGACTGACACTGATACACCGATACAGTATACAGATGTGTGTTCAGATTATAACGACTGACGCTGATACACTGATACAGTATACAGATGTGTGTTCAGATTATAATGACTGACACTGATACACCGATACAGTATACAGATGTGTGTTCAGATTATAATGACTGACGCTGATACACCGATACAGTATACAGATGTGTGTTCAGATTATAATGACTGACGCTGATACACCGATACAGTATACAGATGTGTGTTCAGATTATAATGACTGACGCTGATACACCGATACAGTATACAGATGTGTGTTCAGATTATAATGACTGACGCTGATACACCGATACAGTATACAGATGTGTGTTCAGATTATAATGACTGACGCTGATACACCGATACAGTATACAGATGTGTGTTCAGATTATAATGACTGACGCTGATACACTGATACAGTATACAGATGTGTGTTCAGATTATAACGACTGACGCTGATACACCGATACAGTATACAGATGTGTGTTCAGATTATAATGACTGACACTGATACACTGATACAGTATACAGATGTGTGTTCAGATTATAACGACTGACGCTGATACACCGATACAGTATACAGATGTGTGTTCAGATTATAATGACTGACGCTGATACACCGATACAGTATACAGATGTGTGTTCAGATTATAATGACTGACGCTGATACACCGATACAGTATACAGATGTGTGTTCAGATTATAATGACTGACGCTGATACACCGATACAGTATACAGATGTGTGTTCAGATTATAATGACTGACGCTGATACACTGATACAGTATACAGACGTGTGTTCAGATTATAATGACTGACGCTGATACACCGATACAGTATACAGATGTGTGTTCAGATTATAATGACTGACACTGATACACCGATACAGTATACAGATGTGTGTTCAGATTATAATGACTGACGCTGATACACCGATACAGTATACAGATGTGTGTTCAGATTATAATGACTGACGCTGATACACCGATACAGTATACAGATGTGTGTTCAGATTATAATGACTGACGCTGATACACCGATACAGTATACAGATGTGTGTTCAGATTATAATGACTGACGCTGATACACCGATACAGTATACAGATGTGTGTTCAGATTATAATGACTGATGCTGATACACCGATACAGTATACAGATGTGTGTTCAGATTATAACGACTGACGCTGATACACCGATACAGTATACAGATGTGTGTTCAGATTATAATGACTGACGCTGATACACCGATACAGTATACAGATGTGTGTTCAGATTATAACGACTGACGCTGATACACCGATACAGTATACAGATGTGTGTTCAGATTATAATGACTGACGCTGATACACCGATACAGTATACAGATGTGTGTTCAGATTATAATGACTGACGCTGATACACCGATACAGTATACAGATGTGTGTTCAGATTATAACGACTGACACTGATACACTGATACAGTATACAGATGTGTGTTCAGATTATAATGACTGACACTGATACACTGATACAGTATACAGATGTGTGTTCAGATTATAATGACTGACGCTGATACACCGATACAGTATACAGATGTGTGTTCAGATTATAACGACTGACGCTGATACACCGATACAGTATGCAGATGTGTGTTCAGATTATAACGACTGACGCTGATACACCGATACAGTATGCAGATGTGTGTTCAGATTATAACGACTGACGCTGATACACCGATACAGTATACAGATGTGTGTTCAGATTATAACGACTGACGCTGATACACCGATACAGTATGCAGATGTGTGTTCAGATTATAACGACTGACGCTGATACACTGATACAGTATACAGATGTGTGTTCAGATTATAATGACTGACACTGATACACCGATACAGTATACAGATGTGTGTTCAGATTATAATGACTGACGCTGATACACCGATACAGTATACAGATGTGTGTTCAGATTATAATGACTGACGCTGATACACTGATACAGTATACAGATGTGTGTTCAGATTATAATGACTGACGCTGATACACCGATACAGTATACAGATGTGTGTTCAGATTATAATGACTGACACTGATACACCGATACAGTATACAGATGTGTGTTCAGATTATAATGACTGACGCTGATACACCGATACAGTATACAGATGTGTGTTCAGATTATAATGACTGACGCTGATACACCGATACAGTATACAGATGTGTGTTCAGATTATAATGACTGACGCTGATACACCGATACAGTATACAGATGTGTGTTCAGATTATAATGACTGACGCTGATACACCGATACAGTATACAGATGTGTGTTCAGATTATAATGACTGACGCTGATACACCGATACAGTATACAGATGTGTGTTCAGATTATAATGACTGACGCTGATACACTGATACAGTATACAGATGTGTGTTCAGATTATAACGACTGACGCTGATACACCGATACAGTATACAGATGTGTGTTCAGATTATAATGACTGACACTGATACACTGATACAGTATACAGATGTGTGTTCAGATTATAACGACTGACGCTGATACACCGATACAGTATACAGATGTGTGTTCAGATTATAATGACTGACGCTGATACACCGATACAGTATACAGATGTGTGTTCAGATTATAATGACTGACGCTGATACACCGATACAGTATACAGATGTGTGTTCAGATTATAATGACTGACGCTGATACACCGATACAGTATACAGATGTGTGTTCAGATTATAATGACTGACGCTGATACACTGATACAGTATACAGATGTGTGTTCAGATTATAATGACTGACGCTGATACACCGATACAGTATACAGATGTGTGTTCAGATTATAATGACTGACACTGATACACTGATACAGTATACAGATGTGTGTTCAGATTATAATGACTGACGCTGATACACCGATACAGTATGCAGATGTGTGTTGATGACGCTGATTGTAACATGAATGGTGAAGCTGCCACTTGGGATACTAAATTGGATATTATTCCACTGGCAAAATTAAATTAAAATGCACAAATCTAGCTGTGTTATGTGGCTCTCTGAGAGCATCAGTGCCTCACACACGACCTCCGTCAGCAGCAAGAGTTGCTGAATCATGCAGTGTACGACTTAGATACACACACACACACACACACAACCAAAAAAATTCCCCCTCCAGATTTAACAGAGTCCAAAAACACTGGCACTCAAGTCAGTGCAACACGAGCCTGTCGCTCGATGCGTTTATTTATTTCAGTGTTGATATGATGTCGTGATGTGAGGACTGCCAATTCTGAGCAATGCTAATGTTAATTAAAACCTGTCAATCACCAATATATCCTTAGAAACAGACTTTAGCTAAATAATATATTGTGGCATCGTCCTTCTCAATGTTTATAATGCATCACACTCAAAACCCCTGTTTTCTGAATTTGTGCTCTATGATGAGACATTTTACATTAACTAAAACGCCACTATGATGCTTGAATGTTGTGGGTGGTTGCTAGGGTGTTGCTAAGATGTTCTAGGTTGCTAGGGTGTCACATGTCTGATCGTCTGGATATCTAGATGTGATTTGAGTCCTTTAATGTGTATCTGTAGGTTTTTTTTTTACACCTGTTTTCTGGCCCAGCAGGTGAAAACGGTGCATTTGACACTTAGTAGTAGATTTAAGGGAATCGTTCATGTCTGGAGAACACTACTAATCAGCTCGCAAACACTACTAATGAGGATTTTGTTGTTGTTGCATGCATGAAACCAAATGTTTTCTGTTTTTATATTGAAACAATGCCATGCAACATTAGAGAACGTCTCCATAATAAAAGGGCAGATAATTGTCATGTTTAATTGCTTATGCATAATCTCAGTTCATTATGACCAGGTTGAATCTGCACCAGCATCCATCTTTCACACAGTATTTCTATTATGGCTTCTGAGCTTGTGCATTATTATTATTATTATCATCATCATCATCACAGATTTCACTAATGATGATGATGCACTAATGCATATTGAAGAATACACTATAAATTACTACTGAGGGGGGATTATGTAACTAGATTTAGATGTGTTGTTGTGAAAATGGCTGGTGATTTTATGATCCTCCATCATGCCTCAATAACACTTAAAGGTTATCATCATCACAATGACCTTTGCATATCATTGATGCATGACTGAGCTGGAATATAAGATTGATACTGCTTTATTATTGTATGTTATTATGTGATTATAATGCATGAACGACTTACTTCCCCACGAAGTTCTCGAGCACGGAGCTTTTCCCGGCGCTTTGTCCGCCCACCACCGCGATCTGCGGCAGGTCCAGCTCCGCGTTCTGCCCGATGGCGGAGAACGCATCTTGCATTCGGTTGACCAGAGGAATCAGATCCTCCATCCCCCGGTTCCCCATCGCGATGACCGGCAATGAATGAATATGTGTTTTAAGTGAATTTCTGCATTGATTTATTCCGTCTCTCTATCTCTCTCTCTCTTTCTCTCACGATCACGCTTTCAGGACGGATCTTATTTCGGCATTTATTCTGTCTCTCTTTATCTCTCTGTGTGTGTGTCTGCAGTCCTTCTGAGTAGTGATGGCCGGTTCGTGAACGAATCGTTCTTTTGAACTGGTTCTTTTTAGTGAACCGGTCGAACCAGTACACTAAATCGGACTGAATCGTTCGAAACAGTTCGCGTCTTGCGTCAGCGCTAAACCACAAGTTACTAAAGTTACTCACTTTCAGACATGCCTGACAGTCCCTCCGAATCGAAATAAACCAATATCCATTAGTACAATTTATTCAGTAACTCAAAAAGTTCACTGAACGGAGACATATGCTGGTACTGAGAGAAGTGATGAGCACGAGCAGCTGATACTGCGCATGCGTGTACTACCGAACGTACAGGTACAGCGGTCGGATACCCAGTACAGAACCGAGACACGTTCGACATATTGAGAACTGATGAGTTGATGAGCTGAGCATGCGTGCATTTTTTTCTGAGGGACGAAATGTACGTTTCCATGTCTTTAGTTGAACATCAGTAAGTGTAACAAAATAAAACATTTTGGAAACATGTTTATCACATTACTGTATCACTGTATTATTTTAACGATTGGAAATAATGATTGGATTCTAAAACTGTCAAACTACTAAACATTTCTTATTATACTAAAAAAATATTTTCAGGAACAGCTCATTTAATTTCTAAGTAACAATATAAATCATTGATGTAAACTCTTGCCAATGTTTGGTGCACTGCTTAGTAAATGTTTATAATGTGTTAACATGACGAATTAAACATGTTTAATTCGTTATGTTAACACATTATAAACATGTATATACTGTATAGGCTACAGAAGGCTATATTGGAGACAGACATGCATCGATTTTTTAGTTTTGTCGACTGTATATTCAGGTTTCAGCTCAGCACACAACTATGCTATGGTTCTCGAGTCGAGAACTGGTTGTTGCAGTTCTTGAATCACTAGTACAGAACCGAGAACTGTTTCTTTCGGACACGTTCGATACGGAGAACCGACGAGCTGGAGATACTGCGCATGCGTGATAGCACCGTCTCTGAACAGAACTTTCTTTCGGCCCGCTGATCCTGTGATGATACATGCGCACGCACGGGTGAACCCAGGACTTAAATGAGAGGGCGAATCGGCGAAATGTAAGTTTATTTAATAACAAATAAAATGATGAAGACCATTTATGCATTTTATATATTTAAAACATGTAAAACATCCGCGTTAGCACATCGCCTAGGCTGCAGCAGGGTTCGTTTTCAAAATGTAAATGTAAGAAACTTATCCAAGATGATTCTGACAATGCATGCTTTTATTTAACTGAAGTTGTGATTACAAATGCCTTTAATTTGAAGTATTTTTAAACGCCGGGATAAAAGAATTGACGTCATTACGTGATGACGTAAAAGAACTGGTGAACCGGTTTTTTGAACCGGTTCATTAAAACGAACTGTCCGAAAGAACCGGTTCGCGGAAAAGAACCGGACTTCCCATCACTACTTCTGAGATGATGATGAGCTGCTTTTCTCTCAGTGAGCGCGCGCGCGGGCACGAGCTGCAGCACCGAGTTCTCTCAGTAGTGGGCGCGCTTGTTAAAGTCAAAACAATGTTAATGAGATCTATCTATCTATCTATCTATCTATCTATCTATCTATCTATCTATCTATCTATCTATCTATCTATCTATCTATCTATCTATCTATCTATCTGTCTGACCATCTATCTATCTATCTATCTATCTATCTATCTATCTATCTATCTATCTATCTATCTATCTATCTATCTATCTATCTATCTATCTATCTATCTATCTATCTATCTATCTATACATACATACAAGTAAAATTAACATTTTTTTCCAGACTAGAGCAATACTGCCTTGCGCGAATTGATCACAGAATGCCGATTAAAGTCGTATGAAATACAAATATAATACAATTCTAAGTTATGAGTAGCTACTGTATACTGTAGACTACTGTTTTTATTTTTAAAACGGTGTGAAAAGTAAAAAAATATCATAAAATATTCATCTTTGACTTGTCAAACACCTTTTCTTATAGTAACTGAAACTTTCTGTTATTCTTTTTCAGCTGGCTGACCGTACAAATATTCATATGGTAGTAAGCATTTTTTTAAAGGGAAATTATACATTATAACAGGAAAATGTACCTTTTGTAAAAAAAATAAAAAAAAATAAATAAATAAATAAATAAAAAAACTGTGAGTCTGCACATGCGCATAACCGGTAAGTAGCAAATTCGATGGGTAGCATGAATCGTCAGAACACCTGTGCTTCAGTGTAATGCGCCGCGTCTCCTCCAGTCCTGCAGGGGTCGCTCTGAGACCGGTGTGCGAGTGTTAGCACGGCGCTAATGTGACACAGGAACTTCCAACAGGCGTTCGCTCAATTCTCTTCTATTAAACTCATATTCCCTGCAGCAAAATTGGTGAGTACTAGCTTTAATTCTGCAGATAAGTGGATACCAAAGTTCAAAATATCAATATTACGAGAGAGGCTTGTGGGTGGTCGCTGATGTTGTCGTGTTTCTGACAGATAGCGCTTTAGCATATAGCACACAGATAAAGATTATGGCTGTGTTCCTAAACCCTGGTGAGTCACCTATCTAGACAGCATCTTAAGGCATAAATGCAGTTGTTTGATTCTCTGAAATGCATCTCCATACTCGTGAGATGCTCTAAAGCTGCTGTCTGTGTAGGGAGCGAGGGTTTGAGACACTGCCAGACTGTCGAGCTGTTGTTGTTTTTGTCTTGATTCATTGTTTGTTTGTTTGTTTATTGTCTCATTCGTCACTCGTCTGGTTTAGATACCACGGAATCCCAAATATGATCCTCATGTCCATCCCAACATTTAAAAGACAGCTATCTTTTATAAATGCCCACATTATACGCTGAAAAATCCATGTTACAAATCTAAAACTTGCTTTAAGTTACGGTAAATATTATATTGTCGTACTGCTGTAATGTATTTATTTAATAGCCTAATTACTAACTAGCCTAATTGTATTCATTCTTTTATTTAATCTATTTAATTGGTTAATAACTAATCTTTTTATTTTAATCACATTTGTATTAACTTTTTTTGTTTTAATCTAATTTAATGACTTATTTATCTCCATTTTCTTAACTGCTTTCCTCTCAAGTTTTCCACAGACTCCCTTGCGTCCATTTTATAGTTACATATAATATATATTATTTTATATTTTGCTTTTAAGGGCTTACTCTTGACTTTTACATCATATAGTAAACATTTCCTTTTCAGTTACTTGACTCTTGCCTTGTCAATACAAGATATTGTATCCAATGTATGAAATTCAAGAGGAGCATAATTTGTGGCAGCATTTGGATGCATCGATATGAACATTTTGTCTGATACCGATAACCAATAATTCTTTATATTTGATACCTGATATATATGCTAATATCTGAAGTCTTTATATCCTTTTTGAGAGCCTGATCATAAAATCAAAAGTCTCAAGCACACAATTATGATGATGTTCTCATTATAGTTTAATGTAGCCGATATGACAGATTTGTGTTCCACTGACTGTATATGTGATTCCAATCATATTTCAAGCAATCATGTTGAACAGTGCGCATTTGCTGAAGGAAATAATACATTATATTAATCGGTCGCATTTCTTATCAGGCCAATAACGATAAAATCACAAAGGAACATATTAGGGATGCACCGAATATTCGGCCGCCGAAAATTTTCGGCCGAAAATGGCCCAAAAGTGCATTTTCGGTTTTCGGCCGAAAGACTTTTATCACCGAAACAGTACGGCCGAAATGTTGTGATGACGCAAACAGAAACCGCGACCTGCACGTGCTTGTCTGAAGCAACATGTCTGCGGTGTGGACGTATTTCAGTGTATCTGAACCCGCCATGAGACGGAAACCTTGTTTATCCACCTATAAACAATGCGTGCCGCCATGACGACCACTCCGGTTCCGAGCGAGTCAAGAGCGGTGCGCGCGCTGTCTGTGGAGACACGCGCTGCGGAGGCAGGCGAAAGTATAAACAAGGCAGCGCGAGTCTCCACAGACAGCGCGCGCACCGCTCTTGACCCGCTCGGAACCGGAGTCGTCGTCATGGCGGCACGCATTGTTTAGAGCAGGAAGGCGAAAGTAAACAAGGCAGCGGCGAGTCTCCACAAACAGCGCGTGCACCGCTCCAAACGGTCGAGGCGTTTATACTTGACGCGCTCTCCGTTGTACTATTCCTTGAAACGACAGGGGACGACTCAAGTAAAGTAACTGTCCTCTAACCATCAGGAATCGGCGAGAAGAAGACCGATAAATACATGACAATGTTTATTTTTTAGTATTCCACCACCAATACAAAAATAATCATGTAAACACAGTAAACCCTGAGATTATTACTTGTGACATTACAAAAAAAAATATGTATATGGGATCATGTATGTATAGAACTAAATTGATGCTCTCTTAAATATTTTCTACATTCACTAAACATGTTTCATTAAGTTTCAACATTTGTATTAAACATGGACCATTGTTCATTTAAAAAGGCTTTTTATGCTATTGTATGCTACATTTTTAAAAATGTAACTAATTTAGACCTGCAAACTGGGTGCTAATGTGATGAGAAGTTTGCGGTTGGCTTTGTTTTTGAGAGAACATTTCATTTTAAAACCTTTCTGCAGGCCAGTAGATTATTATTTAGTGTACACATAAGTGGGGTCAAGTTAAACATTTTAGTTTGAATTTTATTTTGTACTGTGCATTGTGCTAAATATATATTTGCATAATTTGTAATTGATTTATTCTTTGAAAATGTTATATTAATTTATGCAATTGCAATGCCTTGATTTTAGTAAAGTTTGTACACAGTCATAGCCATAAATGCAATGATACTAATAATTGGCATAATTTCTTTCGGTGTTTCGGTTTTCGGCCTTGGTTTCCTCTTTTTCGGTTTTCGGTTTCGGCCAAGAATTTTCATTTCGGTGCATCCCTAGAACATATATGGGCCAATATATCCCTATATTTTGAATGAATTTATGGTCTGGGTTCATTCATTTGTGAAAATGATTCTTCAAGCTCCTCATAATTATTCTTTCATAATCTGAGCCTGATGAATCTTGACATTGTCCTCCTGGAATACGGCCATGATGTTTCTTCCTACATGGTTGTTTAAGAAATGCAAAGCTACACACTCCATCAGTTAGTCAGTTAACAAATTTTCTTCCCTTTTTATTATTTGAGCCAAACGATAACATTAAAAATGAACATATACCGATATGTTGTCCGATATATTGCTCGTATGAGTGAGGGTGAATTGGCTTATATGCAGTGACTGGTCTCTGTTTCCCCCAGACTGAAGCGTAGGAGCGTCCAGACGTCAGGAGGATGTTTAACCCTCATCAGCACCAGCAGCAGCAGCAGCAGCAACAGCAGTTCCAGCAACACCTGCGTCAGCTCCAACAGCTGTTCCAGCATCAGACGCCTCCTCCTCCTCCACCTCCTCCACAGCCTCCGCAGCCTCCGCCCGCACACCACATCACACACCACCACCAGACGGCACGGTGCGCTTCACCAATGCACCATAGTCGGTTTATGAAAAAAAAAAAATGTTATATGCCCAAAAACATTACAGTTTTTCTCCGTCGCATTTCTCACATCACTATTTACATTTGCACAACAGTTAATGCAGTTCTCAAAACAATTAGTACAAACTGCAAAACTTAGTTGATAACCTGCAAAAGTGTGTCACTTGCTCAAAATGGATAACTCATTCCTCAAAAGCAAGTATTCATGTCATTGAAAGTGTCAGTGTGGTCAAGATGAAAAGTCCTAACGCCAGTGTTTATGAACAAGATAGTCAAATGGCTTTGTCATGTTTTCATTATGTAAGTGTTTGCCAATGCAAAAAAAGTCAGGTCTTGGTGACACTATACCCGAAAATGCTCAAGACAGTCCTATAAACTATTTGCACAGCCATTTGAAAACTACAGTAAAGTTTCACATTAGTGAGTTTACAGTAAATGAGTACAAGACACTGAATATGTACGTTTCACATTTTTACCGCATGCTCTTTGCAATTCTAATTTGTTCAGAGCATTGTGCAAAAGAAAAAATACACCCTTATTTACAACAAACATAAACTCCCGTTGGGTAGATCGGTGCACAACTGTAAACAATATCACAGTAGGAACTGAACAAACAACATACATATACTGTAAATCACTCATTTACATCTCCTCATCAGTGAAAACTGAGGCTCACCTGCGAGAAATTGTTCAATTTAGGATAAAAAAGGTTGTTTTTTTTAAAAGATTAAAAAAAGTAAAATTTGCTTGACAGATTTTGACAACTAGTTCAACATTTCTGTATGTGATGACTCGAGCAATGAAATGAGGACGTTTGATATGGAATGACTATTCAGCATTCACAAGTATAGTTAAATTGGACTGATATGACATAAGCAAATGACAATGTTATAAAACAGCAGAGAGTTGTATGAAAGCAATTGCAATTTGTTGGAAGGAATGAGAAACTGCTACTATGATGTGCACACATGATTCAATGTTGTGGAGGTTGAAGTAACTGTTGTGCAAATGTAAATAGTGATGTGAGAAAAATGCACCAAAGCGACTGAGAAAAACTGTAAAAATGATCGTATATCTGCTGATACTGATATATCGTACATCCCAATTAACAGAAAAGCTGAGGGTTGAGCAACTCTTTTCCCTGACCCATTAAAATGTATAATTTTGCACATAATTTTAATAGCAACCTAGAACATAATTTTTGCAATTAATTACATTTTACAATAAGGTTCATTAGTTAACATTTGTTAATGTTGGAATACATTTGTTGCTGTCGTTAATAAACACCATTTATTGTTTGTTAATGTTAGTTCACAGTAACGTTAACAAGATTTTAATACTGGATTAGTAAATGTTGAAATTAGGGATAGGCAACGATTAATAAAAGTTTGTTTGTATTTACATAATATGTGTGTGTATAATTATGTTATTATATTATGTATGTATATATATATATATGTTATATTAGATTAGATTGTGTATATATAAAAACACAAACATATATTTAAGAAGAATGTGTTATTAATATATAAAATATTTTTAGGTATATGTATACTATCAATTATGTATAAATATATATATACATGCAAATATTTCTTAAAAATATACATGTATATGTGTTTATATATACAAACTAGTTATACACACTACACACACATATATTATGTAAACACAAACTTTTATTTTGGATGTGATTAACTAATGTTAACTAATGAACCTTACTTTCTTTAAATGCTTCTTTTACATTGAACTGAGACACATGCACGAGTTAATGTGTGTGTGTGTGTGTGTTGTCATCAAACAGGTCCATGGCTCCAGCGCCTCCGTCTGCTCGTATGGTGAACCTCTGCTCCGCCACGCAGACCATCATCGGACACAACCCCATGCTGCAGGGCGCTCTGCTCATGCAACAGATGCAGGGTAAGCTGAGCCACACGCTTTAATATAGCAGGCACTATATTAAGACACGTAATGTGTTCCCTTAAACCCCGGAGAGAGCAGTGTTTCAACCGAACCGGGAAAGAAAAAGCCTCTGCACTCGATTGGATCAACAAATGCCTTGATCGCGGTTCTCTCACTCAAAAAAATTAAATGTTGGCTTTAATTAATTTTAATTTGTCAACAGGTTCCACATAACTTGATTACGTTAAACAAACATAATTTGTTTATGTAACTTCAACATAATGGAATTATGTAATTTTAAATAACCCGATTTAAGTAGTCTCAACGTGAATTTTTAAAGGCTTCCTGACATGATTCAAAGGCGTTTTATTATATTCATTCATTTATGTTTCATTTGATTCAGTGACATTTAATTAAATTGATAGACTTGAGCTAGCTATTTGTTAGCAGAAGCACATATTAGCATCTTGAATGCTAAGATTTACATGCTCCTTCATTCAAAGCAATTGAAAATAATGAAATCAGTCGACAGCCAAACAAAATGCTCCACTCTTCTCCACAATGGTAACTTAAATGGTTTAATAATTCCAATGTTATTTAACATTAAACACTATTACACACTATCCAGTCTTCCCCTTTTCTAAATTTCTAAAAAAAAACACATAAAATAACACTTAATTTTAACATTTATTCTCTCTTAATTCAACCGTATGCAAAGCATGCTGGGAACTAAAAGCACTGCCCAGTTTCAGTTAAGGCAACACAAATCAATCATGTAATCCGAATTAAGTAAACTTAAGTTGTTCGTAGATTAAAGCAGATTGAACACAATAAAATTAAGTTCGGGGAAAATGGCAGTCGGCTCGCTCTATACTGCCACCCTCTGGAGGTACACTTTTTATTACTTAACATAAATGGTTTGTGTTTAGACAACACATTAGGATTTTGTACTGTTAAGTTGAGACACAATTACATACGTAGACCTTAATAGAAAAAAACATGTAAAATCAAAAAATACAATTATTATAAGTAAACTATATATATAAATATATTATGTAAAGTGCACAACCTGTCTAGTTCATTTCTTTACAAATCAATGCGCTGTCTAGATCTTCTATAACATACGCGACGGCTGAATCTACACACATTAATTCTCCAGCGGCGGCCATCTTTGTTGTAAACAGACTCAACCCAAGGGCTCTTTAGTGACGTGATGATTACGTTTCTGTCCATCATCGTATAAAACCCGCTCTGACAATTTGATTGGTCCGAGCAGCTTTGGTTCGGGCATTGCTTCTCAACGGATCCTCAAATGTTGTGGGCGGGGCTAAGTTCGGCTGGCGTCCAGGCCACCTTTAAGTGACGTGTCTATTAAAAATTTATATTATAACAGAAATAAACACTGCAATGGTATTCGCGAATGCTCTGGTTTGTGGTGTTGTCGTGTTCAGTGACGTGCTGAGCTGATTTCTCTCCTGTCTGAAGCAGGAAGCATGCGTGGCTTTGCGATGGGCGGCCAACAGTTCCCACAGTTCTTCAGCGCCGGATCCAGAGCGTCTCTCCTCGGGCCCGTTCCAATGGGAGTGGCCATCAAAACTCCTCACATGGGATTCCCGCGACATTTCAATCCACACGCGCGCTATTTCAGCAACGTAAGTGGGCCAGAGCGGCACGATAATGACCAGACCGATCGTGACTGAGATTTTTTGCATTGTTTATCTCATCGAGTTAATCATATAAATGAACAATCTTTACATTATGGACACTGGAACAACAAAAAGCTACTTTCAAAGGGACAGTTCACCCAAGTTTACTCTGAATATTCGGTCATTATTCACTCGCCCTCGTGTTGTTTCAAACCTGTGCTGAACACAAAAGATATTTTGAAGAACGGCAAAATTTACTTCCATAGTGTCTTTTCTCCATGCTATCCGAGTCAATGGGGCTCATAAACTGTTTGGTTATAAACATTAATTTTATGTTCAATGAAAGTAAGAAACTTGCGTACAGACTTGGAAAAACATGAGAAATGGTGAAAAAGGAACTATTTATTTACGAGAAAACCTCTAATTACAGGATTAAAGCATGAAAGCTCTGTTACCAATGCCAGATAATGCAAATGTCAAATAAAAACGCTTTTAGCATTAATAACTAGCGTGTAATTATTAATTGAGAATATAATCCTCAATCGATTGAGAAAAGTATTAGTTATTATTCTCAAATATGAGGGCTCTGCAAAGATTAATTCTGATTAATCGCATCCAAAATGAATACAATTTTGTGTTTACATAATACAGTGATGTGAATAAGTGTTGGCACCCATGCTAAAGTTGCCTAAAAAGAGCAATAAAAAAATAATCTTTTGGATATTGATCTTAATGCCTTAATTAGAAAAATGAGGAAAACTCCAACCTTTAAGGACACCAATTTTCTTTGTGAATGAATAATGTATCATAAATAAATAAATGTTTTTCCATAAAATACAGGGTGCATAAGTCATTGCCCCCCTATGTTAAATTCCCATAGAGTCAGGCAGATTTTTATTTTTAAAAGCCAGTTATTTCATGGATCCAGGATAATATGCATCCTGATAAAGTTCCCTTGGCCTTTGGGATTAAAATATCCCCACATCATCACACACCTTCCACCACACCTAGAGATTGGCATGGTTTTACTTCAGTTCGCCTAATAGCTGGTTTGATTTGCATTGAAAGATGATCTTATGGAAAGTACCCCATGCCAATCTCTAGGTGTGGTGGAAGGTGTGTGATGATGTGGGGATATTTTAATCCCAAAGGCCAAGGGAACTTTATCAGGATGCATATTATCCTGGATCCATGAAATAACTGGCTTTTGAAAATAAAAATCTGCCTGACTCTATGGGGATTTAACATAGGGGGGCAATGACTTATGCACCCTGTATTTTATGGAAAAACATTTATTTATTTATGATCCATTATTCATTCACAAAGAAAATTGGTGTCCTTAAAGGTTGGAGTTTTCCTCATTTTTCTAATTAAGGCATTAAGATCAACATCCAAAAGATGATTTTTTTATTCCTCTTTTTAGGCAACTTTAGCATGGGTGTCCAAACTTATTCACATCACTGTATAATTGTGTGTGCTGTCTACAATTATTTTGTACACATAAATACATCTGCATGCATGTATATATTTAAGAATTTATTTGCACATAGTTACTGTATATAGATATAAATACATGATCTATATTATATATAAATATACATATTTTATATATTAATAACATATTTTTCTTAAATATATACATGCATGTGTGTGTATTTATATATACAAAATAATTATACACAGCACACACAAATATATTATGTAAGCACTAAATTTATTTTTAATCGCAATTAACCTTTGCACAGCCCTAATTTTTTCCATCATCTGTTTGAATGTTACTGAACTGACATGCATCAATTTTTAACAAATAAATGACATTTGTTAATATCGTCCTATATTTGGTGAATCTATGTCTATCTTAACATTCACAGGAGTTTCAGGCACGACAGCCGGACAGAAAGAGGGAAATTGAGCCGAAACCAGCGGGGAGCAGCAACAGCCAATCAGAAGCCAGCAGCAGCAGAGGTATCTGGAGGACGAGTCTATTTACTGTCAAAAATGTTTAATGTTTTCAGAAATTATTAAAAAGAGGGGTAATATTTTTACAAATTCTTCAAAACTATTAGCAGCATAGTTTCCCTTTTATACGTACATTATACTGTTCAAAAAGTGTGGGCTCAGTTAGTTTTTTATTTATTTACTATTATGCTTTAAAGACGCATTAAATTGGTCAAAAGTAATGCTGTTCTTTTGAACCTTTTATTCATCAAAAAATCCTGAAAAATTGGTTTCCACAAAAAATATTAACTGTTAAACATTGATAATAATCACAAATGTTTCTTGATCAGCAAATCTTCATATTGACACAGGAGTAATAATGCTGAAAATTCAGCTTTGATCACAGGAATAAATTACACTTTACTGTATATTCACATAGAAAACAGATGATTTACATTAGAATAATATATCACATTTTTTACCGTATTCCTGATCAAATAAATGCATGTTTGATAGGGAGAAGAGTCCTAACCTTAAAATATAAAAATCCTTTTTTTTAAGAGATATCACCCTTCAGCCAAAAAAATAGAGATTTTTTTTTTGTCCATACACAGCCCGAAAAAATATGTTGAGTTTTGAAGGCCAGAAGTCATGTGACCAGTCTCTGATCTGTGCTTTTTTTTTTGAACAGCAGATGAAGTTTCCATCGTCACCGATCCTTCAGAGCCGCCCGATGAACCAGCGGCCAAAAAACACAAAACTGACGAGTCCGTGACTTCAAATCTGTGAGTCATGCAATCACACTTTACTTTACAAATACATTTCTTGCCTTATCGAGAATGATTCATCAGTGCACCGCAGTCTTAAACTTTCATCAGATCATACAGGTTGATTTTGATCCTTTGTTTATGTGTATTTTTATGATGTGGTTGCTGTTTTTGTGCAGGTCAGATTTAGCTCAAAACACTGAATACAAGAGCCCGGATCCTGCAGGTAATCATCATAACTGTGTTGTTGAGGGATATTCTGGGTATTTTCAACATGAATTGGCTGGACATCACTCTTGGCCACTGCTGTATATAGGAATATAAATACATATAAATACTGTGCACAAGTTTATTTCAGTAATTCAACTTAAAAGGTGAAATTAATATATAATAATATATTAATATATATTATAATAATATATTTCAAACCTTTATTTGTTATATTGTTGATGATTACGTCTTACAGATATGAAAACCTTTTCACAATATTCTACTTTTCAGTTTGAGGTTTTCATATCTGTATACCATAATCATCAAAATTGTAACAAATTGTTTTCTGTTGTCTCTGGAAACCATGTTGTGTTTTTGAGGTGGAAAAGGTTGAACTGTGATTGATACGAACGTGTGTGTGATGTGTTTCAGACTGCACACTGCAGGAGGGAGGCAGTGTCGCCGGGCCGGTCGCCGCTGAAGCCGATGAACAGAGTCAAGTGGCCAAGGTTGGTGCCTGCCATCATCTCTGTGTGGTCCGGGATGCTCTTTCCATAGAGATAATTTTGGAAATGTGTGTCTGAATGGTCCAAATATATAGGGCTGGTACCCATAAAATGTAATCGGTATCAACACTATCCATCTTTGAACTGCAGAAGTGACACGAAACCTGCATCTGAAGTGGCATTTCATTGCATTTATTGCTCAGAGGGATATGAATGCATTTATTCTGAGGTCAAATAATGCAATGAGATTAATGCTTTAAATACAACCTATTGAAATATGAAATAATGGAAATTATTATATAATACTCGGGGATATTTGTTTTGAATGACAGTACAAGCTCAATTAAACCATCAAAATATGAGGAAAATATATATTTTTATGTTTAAAAAATAAGGGAGGAACAAAACATTAAACTAACAAAAAAATTTAAATATTTTAATAAAAATATTTTACTATGCCAAAACAAAATGCTTAGAAAAACAAAAAGCTTACGGGAAAAAGCATGAATTGACTAAAACATAATCAGTTTTTAATATTTCACTGGTTCTGATGTTATCGGTCAGATAAAAAAAATGTGTCCGATATATTGAAGCAGATAAATAATGTATTATTTCCTTCAGCTGAGACACTTCAGATGCGCATGATAAAACTATCATGTGAACATCATTATAATTGTGTGTTTGGGACGTGATTTTAATAGTTAGTGGCTCTCAAAAATGATATAAAAACTTGGGTTTAGATTTATCGGCCGATATATCGGTTATCGGCTTTTAAATATAAAGAATTATCGTATCGGCCAAAATTTTCATATCGCAGCATCCCTAATAATAATGTCTTTTTGTTTGATATTCCTCAGCAGATCGAACATACAGAAGCTCCAGATAAAGGAGTGGAACAGCAGAACAGCGACGGTCCAGATGACGCCATCGTCTCCGATCCAGTGCCAGAGGTCGAGGAGGTCAAGCAGACCTGCGCTCACCAGGAGGTCAAGGAGACTAGCGCTCACGAGGAGGAAAATGACGAAGGGCCGGAGACCTCCAACAAGTTCTTCTGCTATATTTGCAACATCACTTGCCATAACCAGCAAGTATGTAGTACGAAGAAGCATTCATGATAATATCAAAAAATCAGCTCATTCTACATATAAGAAAAGACTTGAAATTATTTTCTCTAGTTTTGATGTGAAGTAAAATGACCTATGATGCTTCTTTCCTTGTTCATCTTTCTTTAGTGTGTAATGTTGCTGTTTGATTTTGTTGCCGTCATTTTGCTTCTCCAGTAAATGCATCTTGATTTGAGAATGTTTAGATATCGTGCTGGAAAACAGACAGAAACACCAAGTAAGAAAAGGACTATTACTAGGGATTATTGTTATCGTTATCGGCCGATATATCTTTTTTTTTTAATGTTATCGTTATCGGCTCGATAAGAAAATTTGTCCGATATATTAAAGCCGATAAATAATGTATTATTTCCTTCAGCTGAGACACTTCAGATGCTCACTGTTCAACATAATGATTATGAATTCCTTGAAATATGATTGAAATCACTTCAAAAAAGCAAAATACAGTTCAGAAAAAATAAAGTCTGTCATATTGTGTAATTGGGACGTGGATTTTACGGGTGAACTTTTGTTTTTGTGACCAGGATAGATTTATCGGCCGATATATCGGTTATCGGATTTCAAATATAAAGAATTATCGGTTATCGTTATCGGCCAAAATTTTCATATCAGTGCATCCCTAATTACTACCATGCCAGGATGATGGTCCATAGTTGAAATCTTGTGTGTGCAGAATTTCCAGAGCCATATGAACGGACTGACGCACCAGCAGAAGATGATGGAGATCCAGCACATGAGTAACGCGTGTCTCGTCACGCTTCTGCCGCGAGTCCAGGAGTCCCTGCAAGGAGCGCGCAAAGACGGGTGAGGGTTTCATTTACGCTGAACTACAGCATCATGTGGAATAAACAAAGCAGTGAATTATTATTGAAATATCAGAGCACCATCTGCCAAAACTAGCCTGTAGCGCCATCTGCTGTTAAAAACTAGCCTGCAGCGCCATCTGCTGTTAAAAACTAACATGGAGCGCCATCTGCTGTTAAAAACTAGCCTGTAGCGCCATCTGCTGTTAAAAACTAACATGGAGCGCCATCTGCTGTTAAAAACTAGCCTGTAGCGCCATCTGCTGTTAAAAACTAGCCTGCAGCGCCATCTGCTGTTAAAAACTAACATGGAGCGCCATCTGCAGTTAAAAACTAGCCTGCAGCGCCATCTGCTGTTAAAAACTAGCCTGCAGCGCCATCTGCTGTTAAACTAGCCTGCAGCGCCATCTGCTGTTAAAAACTAGCCTGCAGCGCCATCTGCTGTTAAACTAGCCTGCAGCGCCATCTGCTGTTAAAAACTAGCCTGTAGCGCCATCTGCTGTTAAAAACTAGCCTGCAGCGCCATCTGCTGTTAAAAACTAGCCTGGAGCGCCATCTGCTGTTAAAAACTATAGCCTGCAGCGCCATCTGCTGTTAAAAACTAGCCTGCAGCGCCATCTGCTGTTAAAAACTAGCCTGCAGCGCCATCTGCTGTTAAAAACTAGCCTGCAGCGCCATCTGCTGTTAAAAACTAGCCTGTAGCGCCATCTGCTGTTAAAAACTAGCCTGCAGCGCCATCTGCTGTTAAAAACTAGCCTGTAGCGCCATCTGCTGTTAAAAACTAGCCTGCAGCGCCATCTGCTGTTAAACTAGCCTGCAGCGCCATCTGCTGTTAAAAACTAGCCTGCAGCGCCATCTGCTGTTAAAAACTAGCCTGTAGCCCTATCTGCTGTTAAAAACTAGCCTGCAGCGCCATCTGCTGTTAAAAACTAGCCTGTAGCCCTATCTGCTGTTAAAAACTAGCCTGCAGCGCCATCTGCTGTTAAAAACTAGCCTGTAGCCCTATCTGCTGTTAAAAACTAGCCTGCAGCGCCATCTGCTGTTAAAAACTAGCCTGCAGCGCCATCTGCTGTTAAAAACTAGCCTGCAGCGCCATCTGCTGTTAAAAACTAGCCTGCAGCGCCATCTGCTGTTAAAAACTAGCCTGCAGCGCCATCTGCTGTTAAAAAATAGCCTGCAGCGCCATCTGCTGTTAAAAACTAGCCTGTAGCGCCATCTGCTGTTAAAAACTAGCCTGCAGCGCCATCTGCTGTTAAAAACTAGCCTGCAGCGCCATCTGCTGTTAAACTAGCCTGCAGCGCCATCTGCTGTTAAAAACTAGCCTGCAGCGCCATCTGCTGTTAAAAACTAGCCTGCAGCGCCATCTGCTGTTAAAAACTAGCCTGCAGCGTCATCTGCTGTTAAAAACTAGCCTGCAGCGCCATCTGCTGTTAAAAACTAGCCTGCAGCGCCATCTGCTGTTAAAAACTAGCCTGCAGCGCCATCTGCTGTTAAACTAGCCTGCAGCGCCATCTGCTGTTAAACTAGCCTGCAGCGCCATCTGCTGTTAAAAACTAGCCTGTAGTGCCATCTGCTGTTAAAAACTAGCCTGCAGCGCCATCTGCTGTTAAAAACTAGCCTGGAGCGCCATCTGCTGTTAAAAACTATAGCCTGCAGCGCCATCTGCTGTTAAAAACTAGCCTGCAGCGCCATCTGCTGTTAAAAACTAGCCTGTAGCGCCATCTGCTGTTAAACTAGCCTGCAGCGCCATCTGCTGTTAAAAACTAGCCTGTAGCGCCATCTGCTGTTAAAAACTAGCCTGCAGCGCCATCTGCTGTTAAAAACTAGCCTGGAGCGCCATCTGCTGTTAAAAACTATAGCCTGCAGCGCCATCTGCTGTTAAAAACTAGCCTGCAGCGCCATCTGCTGTTAAAAACTAGCCTGCAGCGCCATCTGCTGTTAAACTAGCCTGCAGCGCCATCTGCTGTTAAACTAGCCTGCAGCGCCATCTGCTGTTAAAAACTAGCCTGTAGCGCCATCTGCTGTTAAAAACTAGCCTGCAGCGCCATCTGCTGTTAAAAACTAGCCTGGAGCGCCATCTGCTGTTAAAAACTATAGCCTGCAGCGCCATCTGCTGTTAAAAACTAGCCTGCAGCGCCATCTGCTGTTAAAAACTAGCCTGTAGCCCTATCTGCTGTTAAAAACTAGCCTGCAGCGCCATCTGCTGTTAAAAACTAGCCTGCAGCGCCATCTGCTGTTAAAAACTAGCCTGCAGCGCCATCTGCTGTTAAAAACTAGCCTGCAGCGCCATCTGCTGTTAAAAACTAGCCTGGAGCAAATCGATTCGCGATGCATTCGGACAAAATTGCACGGATATATTGAGAACAAACACGTCATTGATTCTCACACATGCTTCACATGACCTGACCCGTTCCAGGGAGAAGAGGCCCGGCCTGCAGAGGTGGTGCTCCACCTGCCAGACTCACTTCACCAGCAACGTCATGGAGCATCGCAGGACCCGGGAGCACAAGGTGAACTATCCCACTGACCTCATGCCCTCAGTCAGCCTCATTTAGCGGGTTTACTTTTGTTAATATTTTTTATTTTAGTTTGTTCATTTTAGTTTAATTTTTTAGTAGTTTTGTTAATGTGCATTAGTTATCTTTTTTCTTATATTTCTATTTAAGCTTAATTAATTTTTTGTTTCAGTTTAGTTTTAGTTTTATTTATTTCCAGTTAATAATATTAGTGCTTCGACTTATTTCTGTTTATTGCCTAGACAACATTTCAAGTTTTTTGTTTATTTTAAGTTTACGATTTATTTTTTATTTATTTTCAGTTTAGTTTAATTTTTTTCTTTGCATTATGTATTTTTGTCATTTTATTTTATTTTATTTTTTTTTAAATATTGCTATTTTGCTTTATTTTTATTTTATTTTTATTTTTTTCAGTTTCAGATAATTCGAGTTTTTATTTATTTCCAGTGAATAATTTTAGTGCTTCTACTAAAACTTAGTTTAGTTTATTGCCATATAAGTTTTTCAAATAATATTTAGATTTTATTTTTAGATTTTTGGTAATTTCGTTATGTGCCTTTGTCATATATGTTGTCATATTATTATATTTTTCCAGGTAATGATTTTAGTGCTTCAACTTATTTCAGTTTATTGCCAACGCAGTGTTTATAATTTTCATTTAGCTTAAGTTTTCAAATAAATTTTATATTTTGATTTATTTCAGCTTCATTTCAATACACACAAAAATTTAAAATAAATGTATTTTTCCTTAACAATAATAATCCTGCATGCAATCACTAAGATTCTCATTGCATATATGACTAGTAGTGACCACATCTGTTTGCATGCTTCAGAACTCCTGGTTTAACCGTGTGTGTGTGTGTGTGTGCAGCGCTGCAGTCACTCGCCCAGCACCAGCTGCACCGTCTGTAAGCTGCACTTCAGGACGGCCAGAGAGTTCGTGGAGCACATGCAGTCCAAGGAGCATAAGCAGCGCGTCGAGCTGGTAATATTCACAAATCCCACTAATGATGCTTGTTTTTGTGTCGTGCAATATAATAATAACAACAATACCTTTTATTTATAGGCGCCTTTCAAGGACACATACAACATAAAAGTAAATCAGTAAAATACAAAGCTATGCAAAAAGACAGAAATAAAGATCATAAAATTCTATTCTAAATTCTATTCTAAACAGATAAGCTTTCATCTGAGCTTTATAAAGGGAAATAGAATTTAACCGGCAAATATGATGAAGCAGACCTGAAGTTTTACTCTAGTAAAGCACAGAAGTGCTTGAAAAGTGTTGGAGATTTGTTCCTCTCATTATTTTATTATTGAAAATATGAATGACGTGTACATACGAGAGGTCGAATTGGTCACACAAGAATTTCCCATGGAAGAGTTGGCTTTGTTTTTTTAAGTCCACCTTTATCCCTTCACCTATCTTTGATCACCAAAATTACATATTTTAACGTGCAAATGCCCTTGCCTCATTTAGTATGCGCGGTTCTATGAATATGCCAATGAGCCCCGCCTCCACTCACTCAACCTCACAGGATCATTATATCTGTGATGCAATAGTTCAAATTCTCCTACAAGTACTGGGATAAAAGTTTAATCTCAGTGAGAACGGTGTTGTTTTGGTGTGTCGCTGCAGCTGTGGAAGGAGTCGGGGAAAGAGGGCGTGGATCAGCTGAACTCTGCCGTGTTATTGGCTGAAGAGGACGGCGACTGCAGTGACGACGACAGGGAGGAAGAGGAAAACGGGAAGGTAAAACATTCTTCATTTATGCATTTTATCCAAAAGGTTCACATTCTTATCAGTTCTTCATGTATTCGGTTTCTAGAGCTTCCCGAACCAACGGTTCTCCTAGTCGACTGGTTCGTTTATGCCGAGTAGTTGCAAGTTTGAGATATTATTTAAATAGGACATATGCTTTATCTTTCCTTAGTGTGTGTCATAGAGCTTTTTAGCAACCAGTTATTCTCTACATCAGTGTTTCTGAACTCCTGAAAGTCTCGAGTTTCTTCTGGGAACGAACACATCACAGTATTCCTCATTTAAATAATTAATGCACAGAATAAAGGGGCGGGGCCTGGTTGAGTTAGTCAGGAGTGTGTTAAACTGGTGGTTATGGAAAGGGGCGGGATATTTCCCAAACGCGCTCGACCAATCACAACACACTGCTCCAGCCGACCAATCAGAGCACCGTGTGCTTTTCAGGAGGAGGGGCTTCATAGAGACAGGAAGTAAACAGAGCGTTACTGACAGACTGGGAAGAGGATTGACTGGGAGACTGGGATTTTTAATCAATATTTAATGAATTATAATCATTCACTCACTTCACACGGACCGACCGTCACTCGCAGGAACACGTTCCAACACATCGGCCAATCAGAAAAACTTATCGGCCGATGCCGATATTTTAAAAATGCCAAATATCGGCCGATATATCAATTAAATGTTGTGTGTGTCTTCCAGGAGGGTCTATCTGCACAGATGGAGGTCACACTAGAAGATCTGACTGAAGACGAGGAGTTTGACGCTGACACAGTGTACGGTGGGTAATAATTAGCCACGAGATGCAAATACGATGACGAGATCTATAATATGTGGCGTTAAATTTACCGTGTTGTCCCCCAGGGTCTAGTTTTGTGGTGCCTGTCGCTGGGTTTCTCTGTCGACTCTGCGATCAGTTCTATCACTTCGAGTCTTCGGCTCGACACACACACTGCAAGACGCTCACACACTTCGAGAATCTGAAGGTGCGTTTAAACTTTGACCTTTCAAGTCTGATTAGAAACTAGTTGTGCTGCTGTTTTTCTAATGCTAAATTAATATTTATTTAAAAAATGCTGCAGTTTATACAGTACATAAGTGTACTTCTTATTTAGATTTATTAATATTTCTCGTAAATCTCCCTGCGTCAGCTTAATGCTTTGGTTAGGTCCTCATTGTTTTAAACTAGGGCTGTGCAAAAATTAATTGTGATTAATTGCATCGCATTATTAATATAATATAGATTTTGTATTTATATATATATATACAGAATTTAAGCGCAAATAATTCTTAGATATATACATGCATGCATAGGTATTTATATATACAAAATAATTATATACAGCACACAAATATATATTATGTAAACACAGACTTTTATTTTGGATGCGATTAATCGCAATTTTTGCACAGCCCTATTATAAACACTTCTTGCTTAAATTATATTATCTGATTCTTTTTGTTAGTAGCTTTTAAAATCAGTATGAATTGTATAGTTTCCCACTGATAAATTATCCTGTTTTTTTACCTTGGCGTCAGTGTTATTTTAGTATAATTTATATACTATAATATTGTATTTTATTCGTTTTAGTTAGAATTGTATTAATTTTGTTACTTGCTTTTGTATTTTTTATTTTTTTTATGTAAAAAATTTTTTTATTCTGTTTTTACTTTTAGTAATTTTAGTGCTTATATAATTTAGCTGCGAAGGATATCTATATATATTAGATAAAAACGTATTGAAAATATTATATTTATTACATAATATATATATATATATTTACATGAAAAAAATATTTAAAAAACATATATTTGTGTGTGTATTAGTATTTATATTATATGTAAATACTATATTTTTAAGCTTTTCATCTAATCTAATTTATCATCTAATTTAAAATAATCGTATTTAGTTTTTAATATAATATATATACTTCAAATATTAATTTTTCTCTCAATTGTTCAATTTTTCAAAAATGCCACAATTACAAAAAATAATTTTTATTAGTTAAAACACTTAATATCTACATTCTCCTGAATGTTCATGTTGACATCAGAGTTTTTGGTGGCCATGCTCCATTTATGTATCATGCTGTTCATTTGTGGTTGTGCAGCGTTATAAAGTCTCGAGGAAACACGAAGACTCCGGTTCGACCTCGGGAGAAGCGACACACCACATCAGTCCCGATGAAATCCCTAAACCAGCCCTGGAGATCTCCGAGTCCGTGAGCTCCTCGCTCCCCAACACCAGCCTCCGTCAGGAACACCAGCCGGATCTCCTTGGGGATCCCGAGGGAAACGAGGATCTCGTTAGCATTCCCGAGGGAAACGAGGATCTCGTTAGCATTCCCGAGGGAAACGAGGATCTCGTTGTTAGCGTTCCTGAGGGAAAGAGCGTTCGGGGCCGAGGAAGGACTCCTGCGAAGAGACGAGGAAGAGGAGGAGTAGGAGGAGGAAGACGACGCTGAGACCCAGAACGTTATTATCAGGCTCAGAGGACCCGAGTGAAACCACCCCGCCGATAGACCGTGTGTGTGTGTGTGTGTGTCTCCTGCAGTTCTGAAGGGTTTGTGCCACGGTTATATGCCTCTAACCCCCTGTCTGTACAGTAGATGTCTTCATTAAGCACAAGATCCCCAGAACTCCAGCACTGAGCGGTTCCTGCTTCAGCTGAAGGGTGAACCTCATCGACACGGGAACATGTCCAGGTCATAGGTCAACACACAACTGTGAGTGAGTGAGTGAGTGAGTGAGTGTGTGAATGAGTGAGTCAGTGAGTGAGTCAGTCATTGAGTGAGTGGGTGAGTGAGTGAGTGATTGAGTCAGTGAGTGAGTGAGTCAGTGAGTGAGTGATTGAGTCAGTGAGTGAGTGAGTCAGTGAGTGAGTGATTGAGTCAGTGAGTGAGTGATTGAGTCAGTGAGTGAGTGATTGAGTCAGTCAGTGAGTGAGTCAGTGAGTGAGTGATTGAGTCAGTGAGTGAGTGATTGAGTCAGTGAGTGAGTGAGTCAGTGAGTGAGTGATTGAGTCAGTGAGTGAGTGATTGAGTCAGTGAGTGAGTGAGTCAGTGAGTGAGTGAGTGATTGAGTCAGTGAGTGAGTGATTGAGTCAGTCAGTGAGTGAGTCAGTGAGTGTGTGAATGAGTCAGTGATTGAGTCAGTCAGTGAGTGTGTGAATGAGTGAGTCAGTCAGTAAATGTGTGTGAATGAGTCAGTGAGTGAGTGAGTGAGTGAGTCAGTGAATGAGTGAGTGAGTGAGTCAGTCAGTGAGTGAGCGGGTGAGTGAGTTAGTGAGTCAGTGAGTGAGTGAGTGAGTCAGTGATTGAGTCAGTCAGTGAGTGAGTGAGTCAGTCAGTGAGTGTGTAAGTGAGTCAGTCAGTGAGTGAGTGTGTGAGTGAATGAGTGAGTCAGTGAGTGTGTGAATGAGTCAGTCAGTGAGTCAGTCAGTGATTGAGTCAGTGAATGTGTGAATGAGTCAGTGAGTGAGTGAGTGAATGAGTGAGTCAGTGAGTGTGTGAATGAGTGAGTCAGTGAGTGAGTGAGTGAGTGAGTGAGTCAGTGATTGAGTCAGTCAGTGAGTGAGTGAGTCAGTGAGTGAGTCAGTCAGTGAGTGTGTGAGTGAATGAGTGAGTCAGTGAGTGAGTGAATGAGTCAGTCAGTGAGTCAGTCAGTGAGTGTGTGAGTGAATGAGTGAGTCAGTGAGTGTGTGAATGAGTCAGTCAGTGAGTCTGTGAATGAGTCAGTGAGTGAGTGAGTGAATGAGTGAGTCAGTGAGTGTGTGAATGAGTCAGTCAGTGAGTCTGTGAATGAGTCAGTGAGTGAGTCAGTCAGTGAGTGAGTCAGTGAGTGAGTGAGTGAGTGAGTGAGTCAGTGAGTGAGTGAGTGAGTGAGTGAGTGAGTGAGTCAGTGAGTGAGTGAGTGAGTGAGTGAGTCAGTGAGTGAGTCAGTGAGTGAGTCAGTGAGTGAGTGAGTGAGTGAGTGAGTCAGTGAGTGAGTCAGTGAGTGAGTGAGTGAGTGAGTGAGTCAGTGAGTGAGTGAGTGAGTGAGTGAGTGAGTCAGTGAGTGAGTCAGTGAGTGAGTCAGTGAGTGAGTCAGTGAGTGAGTCAGTGAGTCAGTGAGTGAGTGAGTGAGTCAGTGATTGAGTCAGTCAGTAGTTTTCCTGATAATTGCACCCTCACCCAATACTTAATTACTTTCATGTAAAATGGCATTCTCAATCTCATTACCATAGTGCATAAATATCATTATTGCAAAAGTTGTTGTAGTGAATTAAAAGTATGCTGATTTTAATATTAAATAAGTAATAACAGTGTCCAGACAGAACGAGTTAGTGTTAGTAAGCGTAAGCTAGTGCTAATCGCTCCTCGCGTGTCGATGATGATTCCCTCTCGCTGATGAATGTAGCGGCGCTGAAACCTCTTCGGTGTTCAAGGGTTTACGTTCAGACTGGGACAAAGGAGGAGGAAGACGAACCTTATTTTGTGTTCTTTAACGAAGTGAACATCTGAGTAACACTAGTGTAAGAGCCGTGTGGGTTCATGACATACACTGACGTTTCAGAAACATCTCTATCCTGAGTTCTTGCACACTGTTTTAAAAGGCTGCCCTGTGATTGGCTCACGCTGATGTGATGTCACTCTACCAGTGGTGTTTACCTCCATTACATGACTTGTTTTTACACGTAACGTTGCATTACAGTGCAGAAATCCTCGAGAAACTGACTTCATATGAGACTTTCGATGTGAGGATCTGCTGATCGAAATATTCTGTTCTCAAGGTTGTTTTTGCTTTGACTTCCTGTTATTAGTTCTAGGTTTCATTCACAACGGCTCGTTTACTCGTTACTTGGCCAATTATGAGTTTTAATGTGTCAGAAAAAAGTCATACTGCAAAAAATACTTTTCTTACTCAGTGTTTGTCGTTTCCAGTCCAAATATATGAAAATTATTACAGCAAGATGCGTTCACTAGATGAGTAACATGACATTAGATATTATGTCTTGATTTCTGGGGAAATAAATCAATATTACACAAGTTTTTGCTTAAAACAAGCACAATTATCTGACAATCGGGTCAGAAAAATAATCCTGTTTCTGTTTAAATTAACATTATTTTTATAAAATAAATATGTAAAAAAATCTTAAATCAAGATACTAGATGAGTGAAATGCTGAAATAAAAATAAAGAGAGTTGTTGCTTTAAAACAAGCAAAATTATCTGCCAATCTGCAAAATAATGTTAATTTAAACAGAAACAGGAGGTGGATAATCCCCATAAAACAAGACATAATATCTAATGTCATTTTACTCATCTAGTAAATGCGTCTTGATTTAATATTTTTGGATATTTGGACTGGAAATGAGTCAAACATACCAAGTAAGGAAAGCATTTTAGAACAAAAGAAATAATATTTCACAAGCATGTTTTGAGCCCTTTAGGGTTTTTCTATTGTGACATCATTTTCATGCCAATTAGGCACATTTTCTCCCTTATGAAAAACACAATTTTTCATAAAATTGTAATATTACAGTAATGAGAACCACTACTGACTGAATCTCTTCGGCTGAAACATCTCATTTCATTTATTTCTATTTTTTGCATCTCGATTAAAAACGAGCGTGAAAGTCACAATGCAAAAATCTTCGTGGGACCAAAATATCCTTCGTCTTTCCCTAAAACTTAATTTCCTTTTTTAATCTTCATGTTTTAGGAGTGAAATATGACCTGGACGTGTGTGTGTAGTCAGTAGTGTTTGCTTCATCTACTGTGTGTGTGTGTGTGTGTGTGTGTGTGAGGATTACAATGGCATTCTCTCTCTCTGACGGTCTGAAACACTGGAAACAGAAGCACTGAACGACTCTTTAATTACTCTAACGAAACACTGTGTAGCAAATGCATCTGTTCACATTCATCTCCAGGCCCCGAACTCGTCCAATCTTGCATAGACTAAAAAAAATCAAGCCTTTTTATTTGCGTTGTTGCATTAATTCAACATTTCACCCACAAATTCTCAGCCAAACATTTTATACTTATATTTTTCATTACTGTAACGCAGTATTTTTTTACCCGTAGACATGTTGCATGCAAAATATCATTTATTTATTGATGGTTTTGGACGAACTGTGACCAGATCCATTAAACGCATGTGATCATAAATCATGTTTTGCTCACTGACTTCAGATCAGGCTGAGTGTGACGCTGATGATTGGAGGTGTGTTTTGATTTGTTGAAGGGAACTGCTGTACGTTAGGAACTCTCCATCCGCATGTTCAGAGCACATGACTGAGTTTCCTATCGTGGAATAATAATGATAACGTCACGTGTTTTCAGCTCTGAAGGAGGACCGATGCGAGGCACGAGATATGTGTTTGGTGTTCTGACAAACTGAAGTGTTTTACAGCAGCTGGAGTTCATGTTCTTTCCAATGTTTTGTTTTCTGTATGCGTCTCATTTTAATTTTTATTAAAATATTTGCTGATTACAAGAGCGACTGGGTTATTTATGTACTATTGAAAGATTCGAAGTCTCCAAAAATCCAAGCTAATGTTGATTCTTGTTTTATTACGAGCAGAAATATATATTCCACGGCTGAAATAACCTTCCATATAAACTTGTTTGCATCCTTGATCAATATTTATTAAAATCTTTTCTCATATTCACATTGCATGTCATACGAAAGCAATAATTCACTCGAGGCTGTGCGTTACGGTGATTTTACCACGATCGCTTGGTTACGCATTTCACTACAGAATAAAAAAAAAAAGGTAATAGCGACTTTTTAATCACACAATTAAGACTTTTTTTTTTTTATAACTTTCAGAATTGTGAGATATAAAGTCTCAAGTGTGAGAGTCAAATTTACGAAATCTCCAAAAATCCAAGCTAATGTTGATTCTTGTTTTATTACGAGCAGAAATATTGACTATATATATATATATATATATATATATATATATATGAAGAGTTCAGATGCAAAAGCCTCTAAATGTCATTTGAAATTTTCTTCTTTAATGATGATTTTTATCAAGCTTCTATATTTAAGTTCAGTGATTTCACTTAAATGGCAATGATAATTACCTATTAATTGTTATTTAAGTGAAATCACTAAACTTAAATATACAAGTTTGATAAAAATCATCATTAAAGAAGAAAATTTCAAATGGCATTTAGAGGCTTTTGCATCTGAACTCTTCATATATTCCACGGCTGAAATAACCTTCCATATAAACTTGTTTGCATCCTTGATCAATATTTATTAAAATCTTTTCTCATATTCACATTGCATGTCATACGAAAGCAATAATTCACTCGAGGCTGTGCGTTACGGTGATTTTACCACGATCGCTTGGTTACGCATTTCACTACAGAATAAAAAATAAAAAGGTAATAGCGACTTTTTAATCACACAATTAAGACTTTTTTTTATAACTTTCAGAATTGTGAGATATAAACTCTCAAGTGTGAGAGTCAAATTTACAAAATCTCAAAAATCCAAGCTAATGTTGATTCTTGTTTTATTACGAGCAGAAATATTGACTATATATATATATATATATATATTCCACGGCTGAAATAAACTTCCATATAAACTTGTTTGCATCCTTGATCAATATTTATTAAAATCTTTTCTCATATTCACATTGCATGTCATACGAAAGCAATAATTCACTCGAGGCTGTGCATTACGGTGATTTTACCATGATCGTTTGGATACGCATTTCACTATGAAATAAAAATAAAAAGGTAATAACGACTTTTTAATCACACAATTAAGACTTTTTTATGACTTTCAGAATTGTGAGATCATATGTAAACTTGCAACTGAGGAGAAAAAGTCAAAATTACAATCCAAAAATCCAAGCTGATGTTGATTCTTGTTTTATTATGAACTTTATTATTTAGTTTTATTATTTAATTATGAACTTTTTTTTCAGCAGAAATATTGACCTTTTTTTTATCTGTTCCACGGCTGAAATAACCTTTCATATAAACTTGTTTGCATCCTTGATCAATATTTATTAAAATACTTCTCATATTCACGTTGCATATCACATGAAAGCAATAATCCACTCGAGGCTGTGCGTTACAGTGATTTTACCACGATCGCGCTTTAATGCTTTCAAATCAGTGCAGCTTAACAACAGAACAACCACATAAAGACGTTTACATATATAATAATAATAATAATGCTACCATACTGGTCCACTGAGACGACGATGCAGGTATTTTACATCATCAATGCATTAATAATAATAATCTCTAGTCTCGGGTGTGTGTGTCTCTGGACGCCAGGTCTTCCTCTGAAGGATGAGGATGGGCATGTTCTTCATCACTCAGCTGTTGTCTGAAGTCTCGTCGGGCTTGTCTGTTGGACTCCAGGAGCTCGTGAAGTTTCCCGTTCAGAGAGTCGTTCTTCTCCTCGATGTCGTCCAGACACGAGTTGATCTGGTCCAGCATGGAGTCGATCGCTGCGTACTCTGAGCCGACACACACACACACACACACACACTCATTCAGTGCTCTTTACATCCAGCTCTCCTGCTTTAAATCCAGTGATATTTCATTGTTTCTTAAAAAAACACTCACGTTGATCTTCTTCCTATTTCAGTGTCTGTAATCTGACTTTAGAGTCTGAATTGTTTGTGTACTATTATTAAATTAAAACTAGTATAAAAATAGTTTGTGTACTATTATTAAATTAAAACTGTTTTTTACGAGACTATTAAAAACATTCCACAACCTAAATTTTTTATATATATTTATGTGTATGCACATTTATTTATGCTTCTATGTATTAATATAGCCTATGAGTGTGAGACAGAGAGTGTATATGCATATTTATGCTTGTATGTATAGTGTGTGTGTTTGAATCAGAGAGTGTGTGAGTGTATATGTATACATATGCCATGAATAGTGAATGTGAGTAAGTGTGTTTATCTATGCATTTTATTTATGCTTTAATGTGTGTGCGCGCGCGCGATTAGTAAAAAATAAAAATGTAATGAAGTATTTTTTTTTAACTGTAACGTAGTTTTATTGTTAGTAGTAAGTTATGTAATCATCAAAGGTAAAACATCCGAGCAATTCAGTTAAATTGATATTCCAGAGTGAGAAGATTTCAATAATACCTTCTTCACTGAATTCATCTTCATCCTCGATTATTCCATTATCAGCTGAAATATCGGGATCTCCGTTTGGTCCAGACATATTTAAAACACAAGAGTCCTTATAACGATACAATTTAAAATATTAAATACAAATATATATATATATATATATATATATATATATTCTGTCTATATAAACAACATACTATTTAAATATTTACAATATATAAAAGTACACTAAAATATCAGACTGATCGAGAGAGGTGATTATAGAAGATGAAGAGCTCAGTATCATCAGCTGACTGACTGTCATGTGACCAGCGGTCTAATAATGCGCCTCATCAGAATAATATAAACACCACCTCCTATCTCAGATCGAAATATGTCTTTAATCCAATATTGATGTATAAAGATGGCATATAGCAATTTTGCGATTATTTAAAACCCCTCACTATTGCAGCTTTACAAACGTTTTATTTCTGGCATCGCGATAGACAGCCTTTGCTTGCACGTCAGCGGCGTGTTTATATGACGTCATGTTGTAGTTTTTGAAACGTCGCGGCGCGCTGTGCGACATGTGCAGCAAAACAGAAGCGATTAATGTTTAGTAGTGCCTGTTTTTACATCGAGTTTGTGATAGTTGCTTCAATAGCAGGTTTTCCTCATATATATGTTTTATTTATCCCGTCATGGAGGATTTACCCGAAGATTTGAGAGCGTTTCTACAAAAGCATCCTTGTTTTCAACTCACAGACGCCAAGAAGGTCAATAACACGACGCTAAAACTCACATTTCACTTGTTTAAATGATCAGTTTTAGGAGATAAAACCTTGAATTAATGTTGAATGTCTCTGTATGTTTGTTAATGCTTGTGTTTACATTGGTATTTCCCAGATCAAGTGCACACTGAACGACCACGAGTTTCCCTGCAATCTCGACGAACTACAACATTTCACGTCAGGGAAGAAATACAAGAAACTGAGCGCTGAGGTGGAGTTTGACTACAGGCAGTACGAGCCCCATATAGTCAACAGCACTAAACAGCCGTAAGTACACACTACACCAGGGGTTTTACACACTCTAAAGAGTCAGGGACTCGTTATATATTATATAGGGGCAAAATGTTCCGGTTGTGCGCGTGACGTCACCGCCAGCTTGACTGTCAAAAAGATATATTTCTCTTGTTATAGTTAGTTTGTAAGTCTGTCTATTTAAGCTATGTATTTTTATTTATTTATTTTTTTTTTTATCTATTTTTTTTTTCAATTAATTTTATTCTGATGTTTACTTTTTTTTTTGCTGTATAATTTCTGTTTACGAACTGTGATTGTATGTTTGTAATCTGCATTCTAATGAAAAAAAAAAGAAAAGACTGAGTGGCAGCATTTGTTTTCAGCCTAAAAACACTCTAAACTCGTTTAAATCGTAAAGGAGCTTTGATATTGACTGTATAAATAGATTTGACAAGAAACAGAAGTTTTATTTCTGTTATTTGAAGTATTTCATATTATGTTCATATTATTCATATCCTATGTTCATAAGTAATAATCAAGTTGTTTAGATAATGTTACTATCATAATATATTATGAATAATATCATGATAAGATACTATGAATCATACTATATGTGCAATCTTTGTATTGTGTGTGTGATTTGTAATATACTGGGAGAATAAAGTAATTAACTAACGAATGACGTGTTAATATTTTCGTGTTGAATAAACTGATGCTGATATTGTGGTTCTGTTTCCTCAGTAATCATCTCTTCTGCAAACTCACGTTACGCCACATCAACCGCGTGCCTCGACACGTTCTACGCCACGTCACCGGCAAGCGCTACAGGAAGGCTCTAGATCAGTGTAAGTTCTCCATTATGCGTACGGATCAGCTGACCCGCGGTCCGGCACGCGTGTGACTCGCGAATTAACTTGTATAACCGTCATTGTGTGAAAGGCCATGGTCAATTTACATTATCATTGTTACATGTCTGTTATTACGGCACGGCATTGATTACCGGATGCTTGTCAGTGCATTCGCTCTTTTGTGCTCCGATTACTAATATTGTCATTAATGAATATTGTCATTAATATGCAATGCTTTATGGCTGTGTCAGATGAGGAGTGTGTGCGCCAGGGTGTGAAGTTTGTCCCGGTCCAGCTCCGGCAGAAGAAGAGAGCAGCAGTGTGTGACGAGGACTCAGGAAGTGAAAGACGGCCCACAGGAAGTGAGAAGCGAGCCGGCAGGAAGGAGGACAGTGGCGTCTGGGCTCCGGGTTCGAGTGACGTGGAGGACAGCGACTCGGAGGACAGTCTGTCTGACCTTTATCCACGTCAGTACACACACACACACACACACACCACTGCGGTACTGCAGTTCTCATTTAGAATAACATGCACTGATGAATTCTGCTTATTTTAGTATTATTTATTTGCTATTATTGTGTTTATTCATATTTTGAAATGGTTTTAATTTTTGTATTTTCAGTTTTCATTTTAATAATATTTTGTAATTGTATGTGCTTTTTGTTAGGTCTTTAATAATATTATAAATAATAATTGTGTGTAACAATGAGTTGTATTGCTATTTTGAGTTTGCTTTTATTTTTATATTTTCAATTTTCATTTTAATTTATTTAATTTTTAGCAATTTCATGCAGTTTTGTTAATTATATATTTTTTAAATAAATATAAAAAACTAATAAAATATTTTGTGATTTTGTTAATTATGCTTTTAATAAAATAAAATAACTTTTGTTAGTTTTATTAATATTTTGATTGAGCTTTTAAGTTTTCATTTGAATAATTTTTTAGTAATTTGATCTGCTTTTGTTCATTATTTTTGTTTATTAAAGATATATTTTTAAAAAACTAATAACATGCTTAAACTAGTATTGCATTTTTATTTATGGTTTAATTAATGTTTTGAATTGGTTTTCATATTTTTTTTAGATTAAATGTTAAATTTAGCTTTTTTTGTGCATAATTATGTGCGTTTTATGTGCATTTTTTATACTGCTATTTAGGTTTCATTATTTTTATTATTTCAGTTTAAATTAATTATTTGTTTCCAGTTAATAATTTTAGTACTTCAAACTTTTTTAATTTTTTTGCAACATTTGTAATTTACATTTAGTTGAAAGTTTAGTTGGACTCTATTTCAGCTTTAAAGGAGCAGGAATGTTTTCTGTGGTTATGATTATGGATCATAACCCTGATGTTCGTGTGTGTGTTGTGTTTCTGCAGCTTCTCTGTTCACTAAGAAGGAAGAGGATGAGCAGAACATGAAAGAGGAAGACGACTTTGAGACTGATGATGATGATGATGATGAAATGGAAGTAGAAAACCAGACACAGAAACGTAAAAAGGTGATTTGATTGACACGTGTGTTTGGTGAAGTGTACAATATTAATAATTGTAATGTGTGTGTTCTGCTATAATGTGTGTTCTGCTGCTGTAACGTGTGTGTTCTGCCGTTTCTCCAGCTTCCTCCTCCCGGCTCCAGCAAGAAGTTTAAGAAGAACAGAAAGAAGAACGGTTTTAAACATGTTGGCAAAGTAAATGGAAAATAAAAAAGTTGAACTCATTAAAATGTTTTATTTCTGTACGGGATTTTCACAATATTAGAGTATTGTTGAGATGCTATTCTAGTTTGTATTCATAGTTTGAATTTTTATATTTGTTGTTTTTAAATTATATAAAAAATACATTTTCTGTTTTCATTTTAATTGTTTTATTAATTTTTTGTGCATGTTTTTTTCTTTATTTGCAGTAATTTCAGTAAACTGGAAGATGTGTTGTTATTTTGAATACTTGGACTTCTAATGAACTTCGATACACTGAACCGCTGCAAAAATGATTCATAATAATAATAGTAAACCTATTAAATGATCTATCAAATGATAACTACAAATATGACTAATGATTATACAAATATGTCAAAAACTAAGAGCATAAAACAACAGATTTGTGTTTGCTCTCTTAAAGCAACACACACACACACAGGTTGATCCTTCTTCATATTGAACCTGAGTGTGTTTCAGCTGTTTGTCTCCTATTTATCTGATATTGTTGATTACATGTGTATAATTACAGACACAGCTCATGAAACATGCAGCTGTTATATTAATGCACTTTAGTGTGTTTCATTTATATGAGGGAGCATAAATAAATGTGTAGTGTGTGTGTGTGTGTTTTAATTTAATAAATATAATAATTGTCTACAATTTTGAAATTATACGAAATAAAATGTATTTAATCTGTAAGTAATATACAATAATCATTTTTTAAATTAGCTATTATAACTATGGTTTATTAGTAATACAATAATTATTAAGTGTATCTTTATTTTTGTATAATGTTTCTATTACGTGCTTGTTTTACTGAAATGTTCTCACAAATGTAATAATATTTTGTTGAAAGTCTTGATGAACTGTTTCGCCGTGCGCGCGCACGGTTGAGTATACGTGGCTCGCGGGAGGCCAGTATGCGCGCGCACGTGAACAGAGGTTCTTTCGTATCAGCGCGGTGCATTGTGGGACGGCGGCGGTGGAGGCCTATACAGGCAGCAGCACTTCTGAGTGTTTAATACACGTGTGTTTATAGTGTTAATATTTCCATAAGTCATATCAGCGATGGGGCAGGAGGACCTGATGAGCTCGGCGGAGGACGTGGCGGACCAGGTGTCAATCATCTCTATTTATCACTCTGTGTGTGTGTGTGTGAGAGAGATTAATGTTTACTTCCAGGCGAAGTGTGTTATATTACATGTTTTGTTAAATCTGTTTGTGCATCAGTGACCCGGTGTAATAACACTTCGCTCCATGTTGTTTCTTTATCAGGGTTTGTTTTTAATTTTCATTTTTGACGTTTGAATTAAAATGCACGTGAATGCATTGAGTAAACAGGCATATATTGGCTGCTGCATGAGTTTAGAATAAGCAAAAACAAAATACACATTAAATGCATGTTCGCATTCTGTGTTATGAGAGGTTTATCCGGGTGTGAAAGTGCGTTATTGAGTCACAGCTGTTACTGTACCTCACTGTTCCTTCACTCAGTGTTTAATCTCAGTGTGGAGAAATACTGAAACTCAGACAATTAGATCATTTAAACCTTCTCGAAGCGCGTGCATTCACTGGTTTCCTCCAGAAATACTCAAACATGACATTTCATAAGAGCTGTCAGTGATCCTCCATATATCACCTGCTATTAACGTGTGTTTGCACGGGTGTGTGTGTGTGTGTGATTCCCAGCATGTGCTCGAGTCTAAATGTGGAAAAGTGGAGTGAATCGCTGGAGTTTCAGGTTACTGTGACTGTGAGCTTCTGCTGTTATGAATATGAGATATTGATGCAACAAAACCTTAAACATCAAAGTAAGTTTCTGCTTTCATTTGGATCTTCACAATGTGTGTTTCTAGATTCCTGGGTGGTTGTTAGGGTGTTGCTAATGTAATCTGAGTTGTTATTATGGTATTAAGCTGTTCTTTGGGTATTTTGGGTGGTTGCTATGGTGTTGCTAAGGTATTCTGAGTTGTTTTTGTGGTATTAGGCAGTTCTTTTGTGTTTTTGGGTGGGCGCTATGGTGTTGCTATGTATTCTGAGTTGTTATTATGGTATTAGGCAGTTCTTTTGGTTTTTTGGGTGGTTGCTATGGTGTTGCTAAGGTATTCTGAGTTGTTATTCTGGTATTAGGCAGTTCTTTTGTGTTTTTGGGTGGTTGCTATGGTGTTGTTAAGGTATTCTGAGTTGTTTTTGTGGTATTAGGCAGTTCTTTTGTGTTTTTGGGTGGGTGCTATGGTGTTGCTAAGGTATTCTGAGTTGTTATTATGGTATTAAGCTGTTCTTTGGGTATTTTGGGTGGTTGCTATGGTGTTGCTATGTATTCTGAGTTGTTATTATGGTATTAGGCGGTTCTTTTTGTTTTTTAGGGTGGTTGCTATGGTGTTGCTATGTATTCTGAGTTGTTATTATGGTATTAGGCAGTTCTTTTGGTTTTTTGGGTGGTTGCTATGGTGTTGCTAAGGTATTCTGAGTTGTTATTCTGGTATTAGGCAGTTCTTTTGTGTTTTTGGGTGGTTGCTATGGTGTTGTTAAGGTATTCTGAGTTGTTATTATGGTATTAGGCAGTTCTTTTGGTTTTTTGGGTGGTTGCTATGGTGTTTCTAAGGTATTCTGTGTTGTTACTGGGGTATAAGGCTGTTGTTTGGGTGTTTTGGAAGGTTGCTAAGGTATTCTGAGTTGTTACTATGGTATTAGGCTGTTCTTTGAGTATTTTGGGTGGTTGCTATGGTGTTGCTAAGGTATTCTGATTTGTTAATAGGGTATTTCTAAGTGGTTGCTTAGGGTATTCCTGGGTGGTTGTTAGGGTGTTGCCAAAGTATTCTGAATTGTTACTAGGGTATTCCTAAGTGTTTGCTTGGGTATTCCTGGGCAGTTGTTTGGGCGTTGCTAAGGTATTTTGAGTTATTACTAGGGTATTCTTAAGTGGTTGATATGATGTTGCTAGGTGGTTACTTGGGTATCCTGGGTGCTTGCTAGGGTGTGGGTGGGTGATAAAATAGGAATTATTAGAATGATCAAGTGTAATTTTAGTTGTTTTTTTTTTAAAAGAAATATTATGAATTAATGCTTATTTTTATTTATTTTTAGAAATTTGGTTGAGCTTTTAAAAAAAATATTGCTTAAGGTTCAATTCATTTTTTATTGCAGTTTTACTTATAGTAAGGAAATAATTTTAGTGCTTTAACTTAAACTCAATTCAGTTTATTGACACCAAGGCAACCTTTCAAAATTTTCAACTATTATTATTTGTTTTGTTTTGTTAAACAGTTTTAATTGTTTTAGTTAAGGATAGTAACCAGTTGACAGATTTTATGTAACTGTTATTTTTATTATTATTATTTTTAATGTTTTGTTTGTTTGTAGAGATTACATTAAATGAATTTTATGCGCGACTAATTAAATTATTATTGTAATTAAAATATTACAAAAGCGAACTAATTATGTTACTAAGTTACTTTTATGGAAAGTAATGCGTTACATTACATTTGTGTTTTTCTATTTACTTTTTCTATGATTGATTGATTGGCTGCTGGCGTCTGGTCAGTGATTGGCTGATGGCGTCTGGTCAGTGATTGGCTGCTGGTGTCTGGTCACTGATTGGCTGCTGGCGTCTGGTCACTGATTGGCTGCTGGCGTCTGTTCACTGATTGACTGATGGTGTCTGGTCACTGATTGGCTGATGGCGTCTGGTCAGTGATTGGCTGCTGGTGTCTGGTCACTGATTGGCTGCTGGCGTCTGTTCACTGATTGGCTGCTGGCATCTGGTCAGTGATTGGCTGCTGGCATCTGGTCACTGATTTGCTGCTGGGGTCTGGTCACTGATTGGCTCCTGGCGTCAGTCACTGATTGGCTGATGGCGTCTGGTCAGTGATTGGCTGCTGGCATCTGGTCACTGATTGGCTGCTGGCGTCTGGTCACTGATTGGCTGCTGGCATCTGGTCACTGATTGGCTGCTGGCATCTGGTCAGTGATTGGCTGCTGGCGTCTGGTCACTGATTGGCTGATGGCGTCGGTTACTGATTTGCTGCTGGCGTCTGGTCACTGATTGGCTGCTGGCATCTGGTCACTGATTGGCTGCTGGCATCTGGTCACTGATTGGCTGCTGGCGTCTGGTCACTGATTTGCTGCTGGCGCCGGTCACTGATTGGATAGAGATTACATTAAATGAATTTTATGCGCGACTAATTAAATTATTATTGTAATTAAAATATTACAAAAGCGAACTAATTATGTTACTAAGTTACTTTTATGGAAAGTAATGCGTTACATTACATTTGTGTTTTTCTATTTACTTTTTCTATGAGTGATTGGCTGCTGGGGTCTGGTCACTGATTGGCTGCTGGCGTCTGGTCACTGATTGGCTGCTGGCGTCTGGTCACTGATTGGCTGATGGCGTCTGGTCAGTGATTGGCTGCTGGTGTCTGGTCACTGATTGGCTGCTGGCGTCTGTTCACTGATTGACTGATGGCGTCTGGTCACTGATTGGCTGATGGCGTCTGGTCACTGATTGGCTGCTGGGGTCTGGTCACTGATTGGCTGCTGGCGTCTGGTCACTGATTGGCTGCTGGCGTCTGGTCACTGATTGGCTGCTGGCGTCTGGTCAGTGATTGGCTGCTGGCGTCTGGTCACTGATTGGCTGCTGGCGTCTGGTCACTGATTGGCTGATGGCGTCTGGTCAGTGATTGGCTGCTGGTGTCTGGTCACTGATTGGCTGCTGGCGTCTGTTCACTGATTGACTGATGGCGTCTGGTCACTGATTGGCTGATGGCGTCTGGTCAGTGATTGGCTGCTGGTGTCTGGTCACTGATTGGCTGCTGGCGTCTGGTCACTGATTGGCTGCTGGGGTCTGGTCACTGATTGGCTGCTGGTGTCTGGTCACTGATTGGCTGCTGGCGTCTGGTCACTGATTGGCTGCTGGCGTCTGGTCACTGATTGGCTGCTGGCGTCTGGTCACTGATTGGCTGCTGGCGTCTGGACACTGATTGGCTGCTGGCGTCTGGTCACTGATTGGCTGCTGGTGTCTGGTCACTGATTGGCTGCTGGCGCCGGTCACTGATTGGCTGCTGGGGTCTGGACACTGATTGGCTGCTGGTGTCTGGTCACTGATTGGCTGCTGGCGTCTGGACACTGATTGGCTTCTGGGGTCTGGTCACTGATTGGCTGCTGGGGTCTGGTCACTGATTGGCTGGTCAGTGGTCTGGTGACTGGTCAGTGAGTGAGTGAATGTGTGAGAGATGACAGTGTGTGTGACTGTCTTGTGTTTGCAGTTCTTGCGGATCACGAAGCAGTATCTCCCTCACGTCGCTCGCCTGTGTCTCATCAGCACGTTCCTGGAGGACGGGATCCGCATGTGGTTCCAGTGGAACGAGCAGAGGGATTATATAGACGGAACCTGGAGCTGCGGACACTTCCTCGCCTTGTGCTTCGTGATGCTCAATCTCACAGGACAGATCGGTGGGACACACACTCACTCTCACACACACTCACACACACACACTCTTTGTAATAAGTATATGTGACTGTGAAGCGTGTCTCTGTAGTTTGACGGTGTCTCTCTCTCTCTCTCTCTCTCTCAGGTGGATGTGTGTTGATCCTCAGCAGAAACTTTGTTCAGTTCGCTTGCTTCGGGTTATTTGGCATCATTGCACTACAGGTGAGAGAACAGCGCGTGTGTGTGTGTGTGTGTGTGTGTGTGTGTGTGTGTGCGCGCTGGATTATAATCTGCTCCTTCATGTTGGCGCTTCATCTGTGTTTCAGACTGTTGCCTACAGCATTCTGTGGGATCTCAAGTTCCTCATGAGGTCAGTTCACATGCAGGATCACTTGATTAAACTAACGAGACACTGCAGATTAATTAGAGCGAACTGTGCTCTGATTGGTCGGCTGGAGCAGTGTGTTGTGATTGGTCAAACACTTTGAGTGTGTTTGGGGATAACCCGCCCCTTTCCATAACCACCACTTTAACACACTCCTAACTAACTCAACAATATTCCTCATTATAATAATTAATGCGCAGAATAAAGGGGCGGGGCCTGGTTGAGTTAGTAGTGTGTTAAACTGGCACTTATGAAAAGGGGCGGGACATTTCCCAAACACACTCGATTAATCACAACACACTGCTCCAGCCGACCAATCAGAGCACAGTGTGCTTTTCAAGAGGAGGGGCTTCATAGAGACAGGAAGTAAACAGAGCGTTACTGACAGACCGGGAAGAGAGGAGCCGCAACAATGGAGAATATGAGGAGAATAATCAATCTAGTAGTTCTAGAAGAGCCTGAAAACAACATCCAGATTTAATATTTGAAGGATGTTAATGAGCTTTCTGTGTTCCTGTAGAAATCTGGCTCTCGGCGGAGGATTGTTGCTGCTCCTGGCCGAGTCTCGGTCTGAAGGGAAGAGCATGTTCGCCGGCGTGCCGTCGATGGGAGAAAGCTCCCCGAAACAGTACATGCAGCTCGGCGGACGCGTTCTGCTGGTGCTGATGTTCATGACGCTGCTGCACTTCGACTCAAACTTCTTCTCTGTGAGTCTTCCCTATAGTGCCGCATATCCCATTCTTGAAGAACGAATGTGGGCGGGGCTTGATTTTCTCCGAGGGGAATTGATTGGATGATTGTGGCTTCCACAAAACCAGTCGCAAGGGTACATTTTTAGAAATTGAGAGTTATACATCATATGTAAGCTGCATAAATATGCTTTTTTATTGATGTAGTGTATTAAACTGGTGGTTATGGGAAGGGGCGGGACATTTCCCAAACACTCTCGAAGCGCTTCACCAATCACAACCAGTGGTGGATGAAGTACTGAATCTCAGTACTTAAGTAAAAGTACAAATAACCAGATAAATATTTACTTTAGTAAAAGTAGAAGTAACACAATGAAAACCATACTTAAGTAAAAAGTAAAAAGTACCTGATTTTAAATGTACTTTAAGTATTAAAAGTGATTAATAAAACATTTAATTCTA